>NW_020172637.1:2282430-2344008 GCF_003031525.2 Neophocaena asiaeorientalis asiaeorientalis | reverse complement strand
GGGCGGGCATGGGAAGGGAGGGGGTCCAGAGGATGCTCACCCCAGAAGAGAGGAGTCTTGGTGTTCTCAGAGGTGGCCAGTATTTGCAGAACAAACGGTGTTTGAGTTAAGAGCAAAGGTAGTGGTCATTGGGCTGTAAATCTGTGAGAGAAGATTCTGGAATTCCAAGATGTGCTGTAATGCCTCTAGAAAAAATGCCAAGACCACAGTCTTCATGCTGTATTTATGAGTTAAATAATCACTGGGCCAAAGAAGACTTCCAGTCCATCTCTTTTTCTTTGGACAGTCCCCTTTGAAATTGTTCCAAAGACTTAGAGACTAATCCAGGGAAATGTCATCGTGCCAGATTGTAACCACATACTTAATTTTAATGCCACAAGATAAATTACTAACTCTATCCTTTAAAGGTATTTCAGTGGTTTCAGGAAGTTTTTCAAGATCTTCTTATGTAAAATTTTAGATGACAGTGCTAATTTGGCAGTATATGAAACCATAAATGTCCTTTTCACTTGGCTAACTCCTTAAATGAAATCGAGTTATATTATGATAATAAATGCACTTTATGGTAAATAATCTTTATTATTATAAATACTGGACATGTTGCTTCTCCTTTAGCCAAGAAAGTTACTAGCTGTTCTTATTAAAAAAAAGCTTCTTTTGTTTCCAGTTCTATTGACTTAGCTCTTTGTCACTAACATTCTAAGTTGTCCACGACACTATATTTTAAGAGCTGTAGAAAGGCTATAAAAGAAATAGATTCTTGACCCAGTCCTAGCTTTGGAGGAATTTATAATCTAGTCCACAGGGAGGAGATATGAAGTATAAATGAAAAACTTTAAGAATATGTCCATAGAAAATTGAGTTTGACATGCCAAGGACACACATACAGTGAATGAATGTTATGAGCAGATAATCAAGTTTTTTCTCAGGGATGTGTTGATGTTTCTATAGTACTGCCAATGATGGCTGAGTTTAGCGTCTGGTATAGTGTAGGAACTAATGAGTATTTGTTGTTGATGATATGTTAAAGCAGTGTTATGGTCAGAATGTTTATATCCTCCTAAAATTTGTGTATTAGAAATCTAATCTGCGAGGTAATGATATTAGAAGGTGGGGCCTTTGGGAGGTGATTAGGTCATGAAGGTGGAACCCTCATGAATGTGATTAATGTCCTTACAAAAGAGGCCACACGGAGCTCCCTAACACTTTCTGCCATGTAAGAGTACCAAGAGAAGTCTAGTCCTGGAGGAGGGCCCTCAGATGACTCTGCTAGTACCCTGATCTCAGACTTCCAGCCTCCAGCACTGTGAGAAATACATTTCTGCTATTTATAAACCACCCAGTCTTGGTATCTTGTTATGGTATCTTGTGGTATCTTGTTATGATAGCCTGAATGAACTAGGATAGATGGGATCCCTGAAACTATTCTTCTATTAGGATATGATGTTAGCATCTCAGCCCTGGGGCTTTCTGGGTCAGAGAAACTGTTAACACTGACTGTAACTATTTAGATGATGTAAGCAGACACAAGTGCAAGGTTAAGAACCTCCTCACTCAAGCACATCTACGGGAAATCCTGTAGTTTTTGGGAAAGGCCCAGGTGAAATATCAGAAATGCAGCACCACACCTCTGCTGACAACACACAGTTCAGACGGCCTAGGAACTCAGATGCTCTAAAGGAACCTCTAATTTTTCAGGGTTGCCTCACTGGAGGTGTTGGCAGGTAGATACTGCTCTGTGTCTTCCACCCCAGAGTGAAAACTACACTGAATCATGTAGCATCAAGGGCACTTGCCCCTTCTAGAACCAGTTCTGAAGATTCTAGTCATATTTGTTAATCTGAGGAAATGGCTTTGTGGATAACACAGCAACAGGGGTGCTGTGGGTTTCTGATATCAGGCCTGGTTTGAAGGCTTCTTCCAGTCTCTCAAAGGATATCAAAAAGGAATTGAGACATTTGTATGATTGTGTTTAAATTCTCAGAGGTAGAAGAATCGAAGATTATCACATATGCCCACCCTTGAGATGTGTGAGGAACAATGAAATGATACAGAGTACCTGTTAAAGTCTTCAGAAAGAAAAGCAATAGAAAGTATGGTCATATTTCAGACTTTGTTTTGGGATGACTTTGGGTTTTTATTTCTCTTTTTACAGGCATAACCTCATTACAAAGGAAGCTTTTGGACTTCCTCTTGAAACAGATGATATTTGTCTATTATATAGTGAGATGACCATTGTGGAAAGCCAATTTTACTGTCCACAAAATCCAAATAATAAAATGCAAAAGAAGTGTTTTCTTTCTGTTAAAACTCATAACCTCCAAAAAAGCACTTTTCTTATTTTTCTTGTTTCAGAGTTCACCAACTAAGACAGACTGAGCTGGGCCATTACCATTCTCATCAGTTGAGATTTATATGATGCATGCATTGAAATGAACATCTGGACAGTTAGAGAATTAATTTCATTTGGAGGCCCTTGTAGCATTTTTTTCCACATTTGAAATGTCCCTTTGGAAAACAGAATAAATAGGAAAACAATATCCACTAAAAGTGAAATATTTTTAAAAGCCAGAATTATTAGAAATAGGATTATCAATGAGAATTTTTATTGCAAACAATAAGGTATAAGTGGGATCGTAAAGCACCGTACAGAAATAAAATCTATTGATGACTTGGACTTTATCTTGCATCCAGAGAACCAGTGAACTTAAACTTATCTGTGACTTCCAAGGCAACTAGCTCTAACCACAGTTTCCACTGTCTCCCGGGCTTAAGTGGAGATTTTCTGCCTGGAAAAGTGTTTCATGGAGACATTTGATCCAGGTGCTTTATGTAGTAGGATTGGTGATTCAGTGTGTGACATTTAACAATGTGAGTCAGAATTAGATGAATGTCTCAGTTTTATAGTTGAGTAGCTAATGGAAGGGCCACCTCTTGGATGAGTCATTGAACACGGATCCTGCTGTGGGCCACTTGCTAAAGATTGTGCAATCATTTCCCCAAGCAACTAACATGGTGACCTTGACGTTTTGCTCTTTCTGAGTTCAGGTGATCAAGCTGCTCATCTCTGTTTCCTTAAAATAGATTTAAGCTACAAAACTACCTTTTATCTTCATTCATTTTTTTTTTCTGCATGGGTGTGGTACCCTATTCATTACATGTGAATAATGCAGTTATTATATTTTAACCTAATGTATTCTGCTAGAGATAAACTACACTTGTTATTTATAACCCCTCTTTCCTCAAAAATATTTGAGGCAGCTTGGAATAAAAGATACAGATATGCCAAAACTATTCACACAAGGGCAGATGAATGTGATTATGGGCTATGCCAGGTCAAGAGAGCTATACCAGAATTTATAGGCTAAAGATAGCTCCTGAAACATTGCAGCAAATTTAGCTTTGAGCTTCCCGAAAATTATTTTCAACATGTATCATTTTGCCTTTTTTGTAAATGTCAGTGTCTGCATTAGAATCTTCTATGTCAGAATATAAATTCCATATGAGCATGGTTTATCAATCAGATGACAAGTTTTATTGAGGATTAGTTGTAGTCAGAATATTATGTGAAGAGTGGGGAAGTAGAGCAAGACATCAAAGAAAGAGAAGCGATTACTTGCCTCTGTCCTCAGTGAGGTCAACGGTCAGTTAGATAAAACAAATCATACACTTGAGAAGTCTCTTACCACAGAACACACAAGCTAATAAATGTTAATAGAGTCCTAATTGGGGAGATGAGTGTGGGAAAATATAGCTCTTAACATATGCATGGCTTGATATTTGTCTGAGCAGTTGTAAATGAGAAGCAGAAGGCTGGTTTTCAAGGGAAGTCTTTCACTCCTCTACTGGGCTGATGCATGGCTGTCCCAGGACAGCTGTCACAAAAGAGTCCTCGGACAGTCTCTGTGGGATTAGGGTGACAGAGACACTGTCTAGTCAGATAATAGGACTGGGCTCTATTTAACCTATGTGTCCCTGTACAATCTGGAAATTAAAAAAAAGAAGGGAAAAAAAAAAGAAAAGAAGGAAAAAATGAAGGAAGGAAGAAAGGAAGGAGTGAGAGAGAGAAAAAAGAAATTTTGACCAACTTCATGGACTTCTTTTTATGCTAAGGTGAAAACCATTTAGGTAAATTTTTTGTCTGTTTTTTTTTTTTCTTTCCTTAAGCTTAATTGGTATAACAGAATTAGAGATTATTGACGTTTTATGGAGTGATAACCACATATATTTCTCCTGTGTTTTAGGAAGCAATTTTTGAAAGGAGACAAAGAGGCTGGACAGATAGAGATAAATTATTAGGTTCATTACTGTCAAAGCTGGGTTGAAAAATGGCATCAATATATAGCCACACGAGGCTTCCTATCATTTAACCCAAGTCAGACCCTGATATGACCTAACTGAGGGACTTTTGGTCTATGGAGGAGACATACTTACCCAGCTTTGCTTCTTTATATCTCCACCAAATTTGGGACACACCCTAGTCTCCAAAATCCATCTTTAGAGGACTAGCCGGGCCCTGAACCAAGTGTGCCCACAATGTGGAATCAGGAGCTCCAGAAGGTATGGATTCATAAGAGAAGAAATCCAAAAAATAGGGAAAGGAAGGGGCTGTACGACACGTTTGTAAACTTCTTCTGCTCTTACCCATCCCAAACAAACCATACTATCACCAGTAAGCCACACTATGGTGAGGGATGAGCCAGGGTAAGGAGAGAGACCAGACAGACTACCCAAGTGGAGTGGTTCTCAACCCTGGCTGCCCAGTAGGATCAACCCTGGCTACCCAGTAAATACACAACACACACTTGCGTGCACACACACACAATGCCTGGGCTCCACGTGTGTAGCTAGAGTTGAAAACAGAACAGGGAACTGAAGCTCCCCCAAACAGAGGCCTTTACTGAATTTACAGTAATTGGCTGGGTGTACAGTAAAGGTTCAGTTGATATTTGTGGAATGAATTCCTAAAGAATGTATTGGATATTGACCATAGGTGAATTTCTCCACATTTAACTCTCTGCCACATTACAGGAAAGTGGTAGTCTCCTTGCCTGTACCCTGAGAATTCTTCTTTGGGAGACTCCACCTTTGTAAGAATATGCCTTGATTAACAATCATCAGGCCTAGACTGGACTGGCAGGTGTGCTCCAATGTTCAAAGGGAGTTACTTTGTATAAAGCAGAAGGTGAAGATCGGGAATCTATGGGAAAAGGAGAAAGAGAGAGGAGAGTGGCAGAAAGATGGCAGAGACAGGCATGCTTAGTGTCGTAGGATGTGACCTACCATCCCATGAACACCCAGATCATCCCTGAAGACTACAGTAACACTTTGTATGCATAAATTTCTCATAGAAATCCGTGAGAGGGCTAAATGCTGCATTCTGGGGTCAAGGGCTAAGATAGCCTTACTGCAAAAAGGCAGCTGTGGATGAAATTAGGTTGTGTAAGGATCCTGAATGCCTGTCAGCACCTGTATTGATATCTAAACACTGAATCCGTAGACTCTTATAAAAGTGAATTTTTCTACAGAGACTGGTAATGTACCTATTTACCCTATTCAAAACTAGGTTAATTTCTCAGGGGCCTGGTTAGTGTAGCATTACATCAGAAATAAAATAATAAGGCAATAAGGGTACCAGACTTTTCATTCTAAAATATGGCATTTTAAACCTTGAAGCATGAATAAAAATGCAATAATACTCAAACTTTTTATCAATTTTCACAAGTTATAATAGATATTCCAATTATTTTGTATAAACTACATTACCAATTCTAAAAGTTGCATAAATTTTTAAATCTCTGGAAGGAAAAAGTGGTATAATTTGACTTGCAAACATTTTTAACAAACAAAACAAGCTTTAGAAAGCAACAAAAATGAGAATAGGATGTATACAAATATAAAGTGTTATTGAACATAGTGGGATAGCTAAATCTTCTGTGAAGCTGAGAGATGTGTGCATGTAAGAAAATACCAATTTAGTTACTATTGTTTGCAAACTTTGTATACACACAAATGTGTCTCTTCCCTTCCTTTTGTACCGTCACCAGCTTAGAGTGCCTTCATTTTATACATCCTTCATTATGACAACCAACTTCTCTCTGATACTCAAACTCAATCTCAATCTCTTAAAATCCTCTCCTATTTAAAAATGGCAAAAATACAGTGTATCCCAATGACTTATTTTAGCTCCTAAACGTTATTCATTCAGATACTGTATTTTCTGAGTTCTTGTGTGGTTCTGAAAACACTTTTTATTACCTTTGTACCTGAAACTTGGCTGGATACACAGTTCATGTGGCACATTTTCTTCAGAACTTTGTAGATTTTCCCACTAACCTTTTAGCCTTAAATGATGCTGTGGAGAAGTTTCAGGGGCTCCTGATTTTATCTTCTAGTGTGTGACTTGGGTTATCTGGAAGTAGCCTGGAGAAATCTTTTTTACCTTTGAAATTCAATAGTGAACAAGGGTATGTTTTGGCTTTGAGTATTCTGAATTAATTTTGCCTGGATTACAGTGCATTCTCTTTATCTTTATGTATTTTTACCCCATTATCTTATGGAAATTTTGTTTTATATCCTTTAATATGTTTCTGGTTTTATGGTTGAGCTTTGCTCTTCAAAGAACCCAGTTGTCCTATGTAGGCTGATCTTTATATGTCTTCAACATTGTCTTCCTTCCTTCCTCCCTCCCTCCCTCCCTTCCTGCCTTCCTGCCTTCCTTTCTTCCTTTTGTTTCATCCTTCTTTGCCCCTTTCTTTCTCCCTCTCTGTATCTTTTGAATTTTTTTTTTTTGCATTCTGTGTACTTGTTGTGATTATAAAAACTGTTAATTTAGGGTAGCAATGTTTATTTTTAGCCTTGCCTATCCCATTTCTTCTAGTTTAAAATTGATTATTGTGTTTCATAATGTCACTCTGGACATACATTTTACTTAATACTGGATGCTTTCTTTTCAGGTCTTTCAATTTTCTTTTTTAAATCAAAATCATCTCATTACATTTTTCTATAGCACCATGCATTTATGGAGAATTCTTTTTCTTTCCTTTTGCTGTGCTTTCCTTCATACATTTTTTTTTTTTTTGACTTGGGCATTTTTTTTTTCTGTTTTTTTACTTATTACTTATTGACTGGTTCCCTGCCCGTCTCCCCACCCCGTAATGTCTTTGGATTGTTGGCATGAGGGCTCTTTTATTCTCGCTTATACTTAATGTGAACTATTTGGTGCAGATTATCTGGTTTGTTGATTTTAGTAATAAAATGCAAGCAAATTCTCTTTTACCCCTTTCCAACCATGGTTGATAGCTATTTTTTTTGCTTCTCCTTGGAGCTGCAGTTTGAGAGCATGATGAGAATGAGCTAAGTTGAGGCTGTGTTGAATATCTTAAACCATGGTTTTCTCTAAGCAATAGGGTTTTTATTTCATCTTCATTCAGATTACCTCCTTTTCATTGTGAACTCTGAAAACTTTATTCTCATGTTTTATATTTCCTCCTTTTCACCATCCCTCGCAGGAACTATTTCCACTGCTTGTCAGTTAGAAGAAGAAAAAAATTTAATTTGCTTCTCCAGAGTTTGGCAGTGTTACTGAAAATCATCAGTATGTTACTGACTGAGCATTATGTTTCCAGAATATTGGTGAAGGTTTGGAATCCAATTAGGTTTCCCACACTGCATTGCTCTATTTTAGAATCTTCTGTTGCTTCATTTTAGTTTCTTTACTTCTTAATGTTTATTACTTTCAGTTGTGCATCCTTCTTTTTTTCCCCTTATTTCTTTAAAAAAAAAGTCTGTTCATTTGAGAAAGCAGAATGGAAAATGCAAATGATATGACCTAGCTTTAGTCTTTTATCTGTCGTCTTTACTAAAACTTTCAGCAATCAACTTTTACTTTACTATTCCCAAACTTATCTAAAGATAGATTTATTTTTAAAATTTCAGCCAAAAAATACCACTTAGACAATAAGTCTTATATATTTATTACCTGTTGAATAGAGTGATTTTTTTTTTCACTTACCCTGTGTTACAGCTTTCTAATTTAATGTAAGCTATATTCTTCTATTCAGGGTGTGTTGTGTAAGTCTCTGTGCAGTCTGTCCATATGGTTTATTGTTTTGCCAAATTTGATCATGGACCATGTTATTCTTTGTTGTGAAAGTACTACACTTTTTCACTTGCTGCTTTCATATGCTGATTTCATAACATGCTTCAAACTCTCTCATTATGTTGTAAAGGTTTTCCCATTATTCTGTGAAATAATAGAAATTGAAATGTTATAGATGGAGAGGAGATGAGGTTTTATTTAATTAAACAAAAATAATAATTTAGACCATGCTATTGAAAAGCAGAGGGGAGTGTTGTGGGAAGCCCTTGTATATAAGAGGAATACTAAGTATGGGTTGATTTAAGAAGAAAAGTTAAAGTTAAAATCAGAATCTTTATTTAGAATGATATTAGTAAATGAAGGAAGTTGGTAGAGTCAGTTATTTTTCATCGTGTAGCTCATAAAAAATGTTAGGTTGTCATGATTTTTAGTTTCCCAACTGGTGGCCTTGGCTGGGTTGCCACCCTCAGTGTCAGCCCTGGCTCCTTGTAAGGAAGAGCACTACAGATGGCTACAGGCTGGGTACAACAAGGGCCAGGCTCACTAGGGACAGGGCCGGGAAGGGTGGAGCGCATCTCCACAGGTAGTAAATACACCTCAAGTTTGGGAATAATAATACGGAATTGTTACATTTGAGTTACTTGAGATTTTTCCTTTCATTTTTCTAATGTTTAAGATGATTGAACACAATTTTTTTCTGTGGCATAACTGGTTACATTTTCTAGTGAGCTTTGTGGCTCCCATTGTTTGAGAGGAAAAACACTAGGAAATATGCAAAGTCTTCTTGAGTGAATAATCTGAATTGTAGAAAGGATCCACTGACTTCTTTCTCAGCAGTGATTTTCCACCTGAGTGGCTCCCGGGTAGCTAGTGCATAAAGCTATGTCAGTGCTAGCTGGGTGCAAATTGCCTTCTTCTGAAGATGCCTGCTTTGTACCATTACCTGCCTACGGCACAATAAGGCCCTTCCAATAGAGAAGCCCCTTAACCAAATATCAAACAAATTAACCTTTTAGTGTGTTCCTAGGAGCCTTTCAAGAGAAGGAACACTCTGGTGACATCACTGATGGCAAAGGTTAGCCTAAACGTAAAATGAAATCATCTGGCCAGGCAGACCCTGCAGGAGAATCAAGCCTTGTAATTAGATTGAAGCCTCCTAGGAAACGGAGCCCTGTTGCAGGAAGAGCGTTTGCAGAAGCTAATTGGGGTAAGCTTTCGAATCAGTTCTGGTCCACCGCATCACTTACAGACTTGAAAATAGCTGTGATGGTGTATGATGATTGAGTCATCCCTTAATTTTAGCAACCTAGGCGAACATGAATTACATGACGAACGTGTGCTTGAGCTTGTCCTATTTGTGACTTCAGACTCCAGAAAGATTCCAGTCCTCAGATTGGCTGATAATGGGGGTGTTTTCTGAGAGTTACAGGGATTGGGCAGCCCTGTTGCAGGTAGGTGCCGAGAGCTTTGCCCTGATGGTTCTACAGATTGACCTCTTCTAACTGGTGCTGTCCCTGCCTTGTCATCCCACCTCTTTCCCATACAGTTTCATCAAAGTGTGAGTCCTTAACTGAGCCTAGCAATTGTTCTAACTGATTTCTGTGGTGAATTAATGAAAAAAAAAATCTAGTTATTAGGCCAATAATTTGTTTTACCCCATTTGGGCCGCTATAACAAAATACCATAGACTGGGTAGCTTATATATAACAGAAATGCATTTCTCACAATTCTGTACACCGAGAAGTCCAAGATCAAGGCACTGATGGAGTCAGTGTCTGATGAGAGACTGCTTTCCCAGAGACAGCTCTCTTTTTGTTGCAAAAAAACCCCAACATGGTGGAAGGGGCTAGGGAGCTCTGTGCTCTGTGCTTTTATAAAGGCACTAATCCCATTCTTGAGGATGGAATCCTCATGATCTAGTCACCTCTAAAGGCTCCCAGCTCCTAATACTATCTCCTTTGGGAGTTAGGATCTCAACATACGAACTTTGGCAGGGGGACACAACCATTCAGAATGTAGCATAAGCTGAGAATCCTCCTTGCTGTAGCAACGCAAACAAGAAACGAACTGAGTTTGGAAGAGTGAAAAGGTGAGCTGAGAACCAATTTTTACCATTTTACCTTATCCTCAGACTATTACCTCAACTTTGATCTACACAAAGCCCTTCTAGCATTTTTAAGGAAAAATCAACTAAAGACTTTATGTTTCAGGATTCCTTTGGGTTTCAAGTGGCTGTTAGTCTTTGAGTGACATTGGAGTGTCACAGTAATTAAGTCCAGGACCCATCACTAACTGCCTGTGTGACGAAGGCATGGTACTTAAACTCCCTAATGCTGCCATTTCCTATCTGTAAAATAACAATGATGGAACAGTCCCTGGCACATAATCAGCACTGATAAGCATTAGAGTGCTATTATTTGGGGCAAAAAGGTAAAAGTAGGGGTATGTGAGAGTTGTTATTGATTTTGGTAGCCATGTAGTAAGAACACTAACAAAAACAGCTAAAACGTTTGAGTGTTTATGGTCTGCCAGGTACTGTGGTCAGCACATAATATGATGATGTCATCCAGAACTGTCACCAACCTGCTTTATGCTTATTGCACAGGTGAGGAAACTGAGGCATCTGGGTCACATCCCAGATACTAACACAATAAGTAATTGTTCATCAAAGAGTCGCAGAAAGAAGCTCTAAGAACAGGCTCATCTCATGAAAACATGCGTAATGATAATGAGTCATCTGTTCTAATCACATCACTGTAGCTATCCTAAACCAAAACCCTCCTCTTGAGCTCACATTAAATTTGTTTATTTCTCATATCTGGATTGCTTTTACATTCTGCACCAGCTAATCTCTGGTCCTATTTCAAGTCAGAATCTGGATATTATTTACCATCTGCCTCCAAGGGAGGTACTTGCCAAGTCCCTTAATTTGCTATAATTGGCAGGTTTTCAGTGTACATAATTTATATCAAAAAAAGCTACCCTGAAAAAGAAGATTAATTAAACCATTTCTTCTGGGTCCCTAAAAGTACGGCGGTTTCCAAGAGGATGACTTTAAGGCCTTAAGGTCTTCTGTGTGTATAGGCTGTCACAGCTGAGCACATTAAAAATGTATGTTGGGTTTGTCCCTGGTGCCTCTGAGCTGGTCAGAAAGATGTCATTGGCACCTGGGTAACATCACAAATACTCACTGAATTAAGCAGCTCGCATTTGCATCTGAGTCTTTTGTTCCAAGCTTTCCAGGCACTAGAAACTACTAGACTGCAATATAATTTATGGATACCTCTGTGTTGGCAATTCTGTCACTGATATGATAGGAAACACTAGAAAAAATACACCCAGATGTACAGAATTCTAAATAGAGTAAGTGAGAGACCACAAACTGATTCAGACAGGCAGCACATGTGGCTAGTAAATAGACGATCTACAGGGTTTTTTTGGTCTTTTTTTCCTCCTTTCTCTTTCTCAGGCTTCCCCGAAGCTCATGGTCCAAAGCAGGGCATGCCCTAGGCTTTGTGGAGGCATTCTTGTCTCTCCCCAGCTTCTGGATAATGCCGCCCCAGGAGTTTATTCCTTAATCCATGCCTATCAAAAGATGGCAAGTTTATACCACATTCTAAGAAAGGAACTTCTGTGTTCTCTACCTTTTTCCAGAGTGGTTTTGTTATTTACCAGTCTGTGGGTGGATTATATAGACTAGCACAAGAAAGGACATAAAGTTGTCACATCCTTCCCCTTTCCGAGAATGCCTGTCTGCCCATCCTATGTAATGTTTCCCCCACTTACCTTCAAAATCTCAGCTGAGATATTGCCAGGCTTGCCTCTGTCCCATCTTGACCCCAAGTGATGAAAGTAGTCTCCTCTGTGCTTCAGAAAAGATATCTGAAGATTATAAATCGGGCAAAAATGCCGTATGAGAGCAAAGGCCACCCAAGGATTAACTAGGGGAATGTATTAATAATTAGGTCACCTCATTGTTCACTCAATTAAAAATCCCAGACTTTATGAAGTTACACATTAACATGTAGCTTTTTGCATAATAGAGATGCAAATAATTTCTGCCAAGTGGAGCAGATAACTCCAAAGGCTTATGGTCCTGTTAGATATGAACCAGTTTTGTATCTACTCATCAATTTATCCTAAGATTGTCTCTATCAAGCTAGTTTCTGAAATGCTCTTTGATTTGGTTATAACATCTGACTCATTAATTGATGAGTTGACTAAAATGTTCATTTTCTGTGCGGGTGGGAGTCATGGTTTTGAACTCCATTAGGGTATAGCACTCTCCATGGTCTCCCAGGTTGACTTGTCTACCTTCACCACTAAAGTATAAGCCCCATGAAGGCAGGCTCCTGAAGGAGGCTTGGTGACTTTGAACCCTCAGTGCACAGTGCAGTGCTTGACACAGGACTCACTCAAGAGGAGTGTGCTCTATGAATAAATGATTATGCAGTTTAATTCTGAGTCACTCAGTTGGTCTCTGCATCATTGTTCCAGGTCAGTGCGAGGTCTCTGTTGTCCAAAGAACAGCTTCTATTTTGAGAGAACATAGACATGGAGTCAGAAATGTTATGAAATTTTTTTTTATGACTTGATGAACTCTATGTAGTAGCTTTAGTCTTAATGCCTCTTTATTACTTTCATTTTGTTTTGCAGTGTCTTTGGATTAAGAATAGACAATGTTGCTCAATACCCATCTAAGCCAGGAACCTTTGCAAGGACAAGTAGAAATTTGAAAGATAGTTTTACTTGTCTTTCTTTTTTTGTTGTTGTTGTTTTTTAAGGTTGCTTGTAGTTGTTGTAGCTGGTTGAGAGGTTGAGGGAAGGTTTTTTATTTTCGTTTTTGATTCTTTTAATTTAAGAATTTTTTGACTGTAAGAAAAACAAATTCCAAATAAGCAGTTTCATGTCTAACTTGATCTTATCAGCGTCTGTGGTATTGAAGTTAGGCTTTAAAAGTAAGTGTTGGGCTTCCCTGGTGGCGCAGTGGTTGGGAGTCTGCCTGCTAATGCAGGGGACACGGGTTCGAGCCCTGGTCTGGGAGGGTCCCGCATGCCGCGGCGCGACTGGGCCCGTGAGCCACGGCTGCTGAGCCTGCGCGGCTGGAGCCTGCGCTCCACAACGGGGGAGGCCGTGATGGTGAGAGGTCTGCGCACCGTGATGAAGGGCGGCCCCCACTCACCGCAACTAGAGAAAGCCCTCGCACAGAGACGAGGACCCAACACAGCCAAAAATAAATTAATTAATTAAATAAAGTACCTAAAAAAAAAAAAAAGTAAGTGTTTACCTAAAAACATCAATAGACATGTAGTTTGCAATTATTTATACTGAGTTATTGTTCAGAAGATCAAATATATCTATATATACATATATATATGACCTCCTACAAATCTAGAGGCAATTTTTGTGTCTTGCCTTCTTGTCTTTCCCTTTTTTTTATACTTACTATCACAATAATACATTTCCTGTCAAAGTACTGCTTTAGTAGCCTGTTTTCCATTTTGTCTATATTTGGAAATATATTTAAAGAGAGTTCTGAAGAGAAATGTTGACTAGGATATTTGTTTTCAGAAACTTATTTGGAAATCATATCACGTGATAGAGAATTAAATATGCTTCCATTAGGTATCCAACGTTGAAGACAACAAAAATTAAGATAGTATCTAATATTTAAGAACATAAAAATAACCAGATACATTAAGTTTAAACTCCATTCACTGTCTAAGGATTGTCAACAAATGAAAATTTGTGGAAGACCACAGACATCAACTTTCATAATATTAAAGTTGTGTTCTAGACCAAGAGTGGGCAAACTTGTTCTATAGAAGGCCAGAAAGTAAATATTGTTGATTGTGTGGAACATAAATGTCTGTCACAACTACTCAACTCTGCTGTTTTACCACAGAAGCAAACCATAGACGATACATAAACAAATGAAAATATGACTGTGTTTCAAATCAATAATTCTTTATTTACAAAAACAAATGGTGAGCTGGATTTCGCCCATGGGCTGTCGTTTGCTGACCTCTGCTCTAGACTATCCTCATAGCTCAGTTTTCTCTAGTTGGTCCACGAAATTAAAGTCACTACCCTTGTACTGTATTTTGCAGAGTTATGAGGAAAAAACCCACATAAATTGCTTTGACCTGTAGAAGACACAATTATATGTCTAGGTCCTTTCACTTAAGAATCTAAATGTTTTTAAAAGAAAAACAGGTATTAGAATGCTTGGGAAACATATATTTTAAAAATAAGTATTACATGTATTGAATTGTCTCAATATTGAGGACAACTAAGATGTTATGAAAGAGGGAATAAAGTATCTATCTAATGCTCCAAAGGTCTCATTAATTCACAAAAGCCCAAAGTAAGTTTGTCCAGGATTCTAGGCTGTAAACCTATTCTGTAATTTTATCCTTTACCACAGGGCAGTAGCAACTAAGACATAGAAACTACTCACATGTTAATTCCAGGGCTAGGTGATAACTTGACTGGTGCTTTCTTCATATTACAGGAGGGTAAAAACCTTCAGGCATTTGCTGTAGGACATACTGAAACTTGCCACTGCTCTTTTGCAATTGAAACTCAGTCCTAAACTCATTAATGATTAAGTACATTGGGGATGTCCTTTATGTCAGGAATATTTAATCCATGTCCTTTATGCCAGGGATATTTAATGCATGAATTTGGTATGCATTTCATGTCCAGTTCATAATGGAAAATTAAATAAATGAATAAAAATACAAGGTGGAAATCCAAACCCTCTGCCCCACTCCCAGAAACTGAGGATGATGGAAAACTACCAATGAATAGGCTCTAAAATATGGTGATTTGACAAGATAAATAAATATTTTTTCTTACATTTAATTGCATTCTTTGTTATTAACCCGAAGGCATTTTGTTAGCAATTTAAATATCATGTTAATGGAGACATCCCTGTTTCTGATCCCTTTCCAACTTTATGTCCCAAAGAGAAGAAATACAGGAACTTCAACTAATTTAAATGTTCTTGCTTTTGTTCTTATCTGAACCTTCAAATTTAACCTTGGGGTTGCAGCTGAGAACTTGGAGTAAATCCCACCATCATGGCCTTTGTTGGAAGTGCAAGGATTGCATGAACTCCTGGGACAATAAAAGAAATGGGACCAATTTTTTTGTAGAAATTATGCCTTTTTTGTATATTTTACTATCATTTATTAAGTACTATGTTCTTATGAGCACTTTTCATACACTATTGTTAATCTAAACAGTTATGGAACCTATAAATTATTATCTCTTTCTGATAATTGCAAGGATCAGAAAGGTCACATGACTTGCCCTAGGCAGGCACATAGGCAGCACATGGCAGGTCTGGGTTTCAAGCTGAGATCTGTCCATTAAGAACACCTGTTTCAGAGACACTCACTGTCATTCTTCATTACTGTGAAAATGGAAGACATTAACAACATATCATTTAGGGGACATGGTGAGATCCCAGCTCCCATCTGGATGATATTCCCACCTTTGGAGTCTCTGGTTCGGGTTACAACTTCTTCCCATGGGGCTGGCCACAGCTATCAGAAGGTCTTTATGGGAACTGGGGAGCCTTCCAGCTCTCTCCCATTAGCCTAGATAATCAGCCAGATTACATGACATTTCAGAGAAGGAAAGAACATAAGTGGGTATGTTGGGACACAATATCTGTACAACAGGAATGAGGGGGATCCAGCAGCTTCAAGTAAAGCATTTTGGGAGAGCATCAATGAGATGTAAAGTCCAAGATACTGTTTCTCCATCTGAGGATTTTAGATCTTCTAAAATTGGGTCACCTGGAATTTTTTTTAAATGCTAGGGCTTGTCCCTCAATAATCTGAGTTTAATAGGACTTATTGGCCTCCAGGAAGTTTTGTAATTACCATTCAAATTTAAAAGCCACTGATGGGGAGTATTTGGGCAAATCTGGGAGTGTCTAAGGAAGGAGATGACTGCCAAAAAGAGGAACTCAAGGGGAGTTTCTAAAAACTGATGCTACATAGAATAAGTGCACCAGTGTGTGTCCTGTGCCCTAGAAATGGTGGGAACACAAAAATCCCTGAGAACTGTTTTTACTGAAAAATATTATAGGATCGGTACCGTATCTTCAAGCATGTCCTGCTTCTCTCTTATTTGGTTTCTGCTCATTTTTTTCTTGCATTTTTAACATTCATGGGCAATAATATTAATTTTATCAAACAAAGGGTCCCTCTTTCATTATTTAATGATTACATAATGAAATTGCATAAGTTGAGAGGATAGAAGATACAGATCAATCTGAATTAGGCAAAATTATATACTTTTACCAGGTAACATTTACATGGATGTAAACAAATATATTGTGGATAATGAGGTAAAGGAATTGGTATAAAATTGAATTCAAAGCCTTAATTTAAACAAAGTGTGTTCTCTAGTTTATACCAGATCAATACACATGGCATATGAAATTTCATAAAATACGGTACAGTACATTGCTTCTTCTCTATACCATTCACTGTTTTTATAAGTGCAGAATATTTGGGGTTGATAAATATAATTAAATAGAGCAAAACCATATGAATTGAAGCCATGAAGAGTTTTTTTTAAATAGAATTACAGGCTTGCTACAAAGCTTGAAGGCATTACTAGTATAATATCAGAGAAATGTATTAGCCCTTAGGGACACATTCTTATTATCAGTTATAGATTCTGTGGGATTTAAATTAGAAAGAGAAATGCTATGATATTTTTCTTTGAAAGCAAGGGAAGGAAACTACTGAAAATTTTAAGCCAACAATTAATATTAGCTTCAAATATAAGAGTATTTGAGTTTGTACACAGCTTGCTCCCTAGTTTAAGCCAAGATCTACACTGCATGCACAATTGCACGCAGATTGGACTTAATTTACTGCATGCTTTGCCTCTTCAGTTAAATAAGATCAGAAGATGACTTTTACTTTAGAAGAGTAAAAATTCAATGAGTTAAAATGTTTTACCTCTAAGTTTTCCAGACCTGTGTACCCAAATGTTTATTTTAAATAATTTATTTAACATGTATATATTGAGTTCAGCTTTTCATGCAAAGCATAGGTTCCACCCTCAAGAAACTATTTATAGACTCATTGGGAACAGAAAATACATTAATATGGTAAACAACAATTATAGATTTATCTTCTCAAAACACCTTTTAATGTTTTTTTTTCTCTTTCAACTCGTACCTTCCAAGTCCTTAGTCTTCCAAGTCTCTATCACTGTCAGAAATACAAAATCCAAGCACTTTTATTATGTGTGTTAATTTCTTAGGACTGCCAAAAAAATGTACATAAACTGGGTACCTTAAAAGGAAAATTTATTGTTTCCCAGTTCTGGAGGCCAGATGTCCAAAAGTAAGGTGTTGCAGAGCCATGGTTCCTCAGAACCTCTAGGAGAGAACCTTTCTTCATCTCCTCCTAGCTTCTGGTGGTTGGTCAACAATCTTTGGTGTTTCTTGGCTTACAGCTGAAGCATTTCAGTCTCTGATTCCCTTATCATATGGCATTCTCTCCTGTTTCTGTGTCTAAATCTATCTCTTCTGATAAGGACACCAGTCATATTGGATATAGGGCCCACCCTAGTCCAGTATGAGCATCTTTTAATATAGCTAACTATATCTATAATTACCTTATTTTCAAATAAAGTCATATTCTGCAGAACTGGGGGTTAGGACTTCAACATATCTTATTTGTGGAAACAATTCAACATGCTACATGAAACATTTAAGTCCTTTCATAATCCTGCCTGTTCAGCCTGTCTTCATTCCTCATTCATTAGGGGAGAAAGAACTTGCTAATTATTGATTTCCTTCTCTGTGGCAGGCACTTTACATATGTTAACTAATTAATCCTTGGGAGGACCCTAAAGAGAAGGCATTATTAGATAATAATTTATTGGTGAGGATTCTGAGACTTACAGAGTGTAAGTACATTTCTCACGATTTACTTGTTCTTCAGGTCTTAACTCAAATCTTACCATATCCAGAAAGCCTCCCTAAAAACCCAAAGTGGGGTTTCCCCAGTATGTAGCCTATGGAACCCCAGATTTTTCCTTCATAGAATTCATATCATATTGTAGTATTTCTGACTCAGTCATCTGATTAGTGTTTGCCTCTTCATTTAGACCATAAGCACCATGAGGTAGGGGCCATGTATTTCCATCACTGACCACATAAGCACTCAGTAATATTCATGGAGCAAATATTTGAATAAGTGACTCCCATAACCAGTAAGTAGTAGAATTAAGACTGAAATTTTACTCCAAAATCCAGAGTTCCCCCACCCATAATGATTAACAAACATTTACCAGACATCTGTAGTGTAGTAGGCACTCTACATTGAGCTCAGGACATTAAGATGAATGAGATCAAATCCTTGTACTCAGGGAGTTCACAGTCAGTAGAGAGGACACACAAGAAGAGGGGATGACTAACTTCCTGAAGCTGGGGATGGACAGTCAGGAAAAGCTTATCAAAGGATGTTGTACTAATGTTATATCTTCCAGTCACAAGTTGGAATGATTCAAGGGAAGGGAGTTGGGAGGCTAAGAAAGTGTTTGTGGCCATCCGGCAGAGAAGCAGGTATAAAGGGAACCACAAGGCCGTGGGAAGGTGGTATTTTCACGGAGAGGTAGATTAGGGAGGAAGGTTGTTGAGTTAGATGCGCCTCCTCTAAAAGAATATTTTCCTGAGCCAAATTGGTCTACTCATGATCTCATCAATATAGCCCACATATTTCTGACTCAGCTCAATGAAAAGCTGAGTTTTCTAATTGTTAAAACTTTCCAAATCTGGAAAAGGCTCTCTTTGGAGGTAGTGAGCTCCCAGTCCTTTGGAGGTGTTTAAATGTTGTTGCGCAAGTAGTCGGGACCTATGTTACAGCAGTGCTTCCTATCTATTCTCATGCCACAGCACATAGAAAACCTAAATATTTCTACTGCACGTTGGGGTAACAACCAGAAGCACTCTGTTTTTCTAGGGCCGAAGTGATCAATATCTCATCCTCTCTTTACTCTTTCATGGCACAACATGTGTGATGTTCTAGGATGGGGATTCAATCCTTCTGGAGTTTTAGCTATAGGAGAAATTAAGATATCCTCTAATCCTGAGGTTCTTTAAACAGAAACACTCATTTATCAAATTATTCATATAGAATTCAGGGTAACGTATTAATGGTGCAGATCAGATCATGTCACTTCCTTTCATAAAACCCTTGATTTATTTCTTGAAAAATTTCAAAGAACATCCAGAATTCTTACCTTGTACTAACGGGCCCTGCACAGTTTGGTGCCTGCTTACCTCTCCCAAGTAACTGCCTATAACTCTCCCCTTTGCTCACTAGCATTCAGCCCCAGGGATTTATTTCAGACTTTCAAATAAGCCAAACTCAGTCCTGCCTCAGGGCCTTTGTACATGTGGTTACCTCCAAAGGCAAAGATACAAGGGTGACTCTCATCCTTCAACCCTCAGCTTAAATATCATACCTTAGTAAGGGTTTTCGTGACCGATCTATCTAGAGAGTTTCTATGTATTATAGTCTATTGTACCACCTGTTTGTTTCTTTCATAGAAATTATCAAATATTATATATGTAGTTTTAAAATTTCACCCTTTTATTAGCCCCACCCCCATCCCCATATACCACAGTTACCACGCATCCTTTCCTTGACCTGTGAGTTTGACAAGGCTGAGAGTTTGCTCTACTCGTCCAATGCACACACCAATGCCTGGCACATGGTAGGAGCTCAGTACTTATAAGTTGAATGAATTAATTAAAACACTTCAAAGACAATTTGACAAATAGATAAATGGGAATATTGTAAGCTCAAAGACGATGGATGTTTCATGAATGAGATGGGTACGAAGGATAAATTTAAAGGAGTAATCACATCAGGATGCAAGAATTGAGAAAGATTTCATGGAGGAAGCTCTAGATAGCTCCTGAAATACCAGCGTATGAAACCAAGGTGTGTGTTTGTGTGTGTGTGTGCATGCGTGTGTGCGTCCACATGGGAGGGGGGTTAGGAAATAATTTGGGAGGAATTATTATCAATAAAAATGCATTGTTAGGAGAAGAGGATAATTTAGGAACAATAAGTAATTCAACTTGATTTGATTATAGCAGTGGTTCTCAACAAGGAGTGATTTTCCCCCCAGGGGACATTTGGTAATATGTGGAGACAGTTTTGGTTGCTACAACTTAGAGGTGCTACTGACATCGATTGGGTAGAAGCGAGGGATGCTGTTCAACATTCTTCAACGCACTGTACAGTCAATCTCAACGAAGAATTATCTGGCTCCAAATGTCAATAATGACTAGTACTCAGAATATTGGATTATAGGAATATATAGGAACATTACAGGAGATAAGGTTGAACCAATAAGGCAAGGCGAAACTATAGAAATATTTAAATATAAAGGTCAGGTATCTGCTTAGTAGGTAGAGGGCAGTTAATGCTGACTCCCTGCAGAGATGTGATAGGATTAGAGCAGGACTTCGGAAGGTCAAACCCAGCGCTTGTATGAGGGCAGCCTGTAGCAGGATTGGAAAAAGGACTGTTTGGAGGCTACTTTGATGGTCTAGATAAGAGATTAGAAGGCCTTACACCAGAGGAATGCCAAAGAAGATGGAAAGGACTGGGTAGATTTACATTATTTCGGCATTGCAGTATTCAGGGATTGCCAATGACAGAATGCATCCATTTTAGATAAGAAGTCTTAAATACAAATTCTTATGTCTCTTTGATTCAGTTCACATGAATTTTGAAGGGAAATACCACAAGTCTTGATGTTTTTGTCCATGAATGCTTGGAATACCCCTGAGGTTTCTTCAGTATTTCATATCACATGATTTTATCAGTGAGTGGAGAATTTAAAAATACGTATTGTAATCACTAACAACACTGTCCCTTTGGTGAAGGAATTTGTTATTGCACCATATTTGGGGATGGGATGGGTGGAAAAGAGAAAGTAAGAGGAGAGAGAGAGAGGAAGAAAAAGAGAGAGGGAGGCAAACACACCAAACTATAATTGTAGAATTTCTCTTATAGAACATTTGTTTATAGGATACTTGAAAGATGAGGATATTTGAAAAACAGAGCCATGGAATCTTAGCGTTGGAAAGTTATCTAGTTCAGTCTCTTTATTCAAGCACAGGATCAAAAAATTAAATGGGATGGCTGACTACTCCTGCCTTAAAGATCTTCAGTGCTTGGCCAGCTGCTTGGTGGTTCAAAATCTGTGCTCACATTTTCAGTGGGTTTCTATGATTTCAAGATATTAGCAATCTGACAAGACCCTATTTCAAAAGGAACCTGTAACTTTATTAATGTATGACAAATGAGATGTGAATAAATACTTCGCGAAAGAGCCAAGGTAAGAATGCAATGTAATTTTTATTTGGACTTGACCCTTTATTAGATGTTTCATAGACCTCAGCAAAATGAAGTCTCTGTGGGTGTTTTTCAGTCCTTAAATCCTCCCATCTAGGAAGAGCCAAATACTGTGATAAATATATGTTATTTATCAATCAGCAGTAGCCCCATCATGTCTTGATGCCAGCCTTAGGAATTCTGACCTCTAGGTAACAGAGCACATTCTACCCCTTTGTGGTCAATAGGTCAAGCCTGACACTGTTCTTCCAACTCCTAGGTATGAGGGAGAGAGGCTGAGCTCTGCAGCCTCCTGGCTTGGTTCAGGGTATCAAGGCACATGTAGTTCACTTACACTCTTGATAATGTGTTTTTAAAATTACCCATGTGGGCTTCCCTGGTGGCGCAGTGGTTGAGAGTCCGCCTGCCGATGCAGGGGACACGGGTTCGTGCCCTGGTCCGGGAAGAGCCCACATGCCGCGGAGCGGCTGGGCCCGTGAGCCGTGGCCGCTGAGCCTGCGCCTCCCGAGCCTGTGGTCCGCAATGGGAGAGGCCACAACAGTGAGAGGCCCGCATACCGCAAAATAAATAAATAAATAAATAAAATTACCCATGCACTTTGATCATAGAAGTCAAGAGCATGTAAGGTCCTTACCTTTTCTGGAAGGAACGTTAGATATGGAACTTTAACTCTCCTAAGAGAGCAGATGTCTGGTCAAACTGATGCAATTCATAATAAATGGAGCCCAGGAGAAGGACTAATGAGGACTGGGAATGAGGAAGGAGGAGAAGGTCTCTGTCAGCTATTAGGATAGATGGTTCATGTAGAAAAGGGTGATTAGCAATGTAAGTTTATGTTCTGGATTTCTAGATACGGCCATATGTGGTCGCAGATTGGAGATACGGGTAGAGATTGAAGGTTACCTTTGCCTACCATGATTTCAATGAATGCAGGATTATAAAAATGTTGCCTTAGGTCATCCTCCTTTGTGTTCTCATTCCTGGGCCTGCCTCCTCTGACATTTACCCTGGTATTTCCACTATAATTTGTAGAATCGATAATCACTACACCATAATCTCCCCTAATATTGCTATCATGATTTATGTCCTCTCTCTCTTTAGAAGAAGAGTTCCATAGGAGACCTTAGTAGGTAAAATGACAGATTCTTTTTTCCATGTCTGAGGAAATTAACAGAATGTATTACAGACAGTCATATAACTAGAATTTTTTGTAATTGAGAAAAAGCCAAAATATTTTCTCTAAAATAAAATATCTCCTACTCTACCAAAGTTTTTTGCTTCTTTGAGGGGGATAAACATGCTCTTGTTAGAGTTCTGTCGTTTTTTTATTTTTTTATTTTTAATAATCACTGTTGTTATAGCCTCTTGTCAAAAGTTCACTGATGATACTATGAAAAACATACTACTGGACAGAGTAGAACATATAAGACCTTATAAACTTTATAGATGTTCTATTTTCTAACTTTGAACTCTAAATATGTGCTGCTAAATATATGTGCAAAAGGATTTTTTTCTAATGTGAGTGATTTTTCAAATATATGATACTAACTTACTACTGATAGGATTTTTATCTTATATACATACCTCTAAACTATTATTTACCCAGGATTTTTAAGATTTTTTTTCCTAATTAATGCTACCTGAACAGGAAAGCAATAACTAATGCCCCAAATCATGGAATATATATATATATATATATATATATAAAACAATATATCATCTAAAATCATGGTACACATTCCATACTTTAAGCAACACTATCTTAATATTACTAATATGGTAAAAATTGCATTGAAGGTTTCTGTGTAGACGAGGGTATGTTGGTTAATTTTTATTCCCAGGTGTGTGTCTGTGTGTGTGTGAGTGTATGTGTGAAGTTCAGTGTTTATCAACAGCGTGAAGTACAGACTTCTTGTTGTTAATGCCTATAACAACAACAGAAATTGTAAAGTCGGTTACAATAAAGCTGTGAGGAATGTTTCCTTGCAGCAAGGCACGTGGGATCTTGGTTCCGAGTGGAAAAACAGCACTGCTGCTGTTCACTTCGTCAGTGAGTAACTCTAAGAGAGCAAAAGGCCATGAGGCAGCACTGAAGAGAGAAACAGGCAGTGGCCCTGCCTGCCTCCTGGTCAGATTGTGCTTGTCTTTTCAAAAAGAAAGAAACTCATCCTTTTAATAATTCCCTTAGATGGCACAGCTAAGCCAAGTTGGCTCTGCAGCCCACTCTTGTTTGTGAAGTGTAATTCTGTGGTAATGAGCTGGTGACAACGTGAGGAAAAGAGTCTAAACATTCTGAAAAACAATTCCAAACATGACTAAAGACAAGAAAGAAAAGAAAGAGGGGTGGAGATAGGGAGGGAGGAAGGAAAGAACTTCCAATGACCACTTCAGGGGGACTAAGAGCATAGTGGGCATGCGCAATTACCTATCAATATGTGTATCACTTATTAATTGTGTGTGTGCCTTCTAATGCCTCTTCCTTACCAAAGACGTGCTCCACTCTGCTGTAAATGAAAATGCCTCATTCTCGGAAGATTCCAATGTATTTGTATCCTTTAGCTAACTTTAGTAGATTCTGAATAGTTGATAGACCTCTTCCCATCTATGAAAAATGTCCAAGAAAATGCACTATTCATTCGAATATATACAAAACTCAGCAATCGTGGGAAACAATTATAAGAAAAACATAGGCCTAGTAACTCACATCTCTCTTGCTCCTTTCCATTTATCAACAGGTAATCTTAAACTTTATGGCTTCTAACTGCTCGGGAGAAGCTGTAGCACAGAGTTAGTTGCTGAGTGTGTTTCCCATAAAGAAAGAAATGGGTTTTCTTAGTTGTAGAAAACAAATATGGGACAGGGGTTTTCCAGGAGAGGAAAGGAGAAGTGATCAAGGGAAGACAAAGGCAAAATATGTTTCTCCAGTAGCTCAGGAAAAAGAAGTTAAGGTTTTGTGTTGTTGGTGCTGAACTACAGAAAGGGAGTAAAAAGCTTATTTTTCACTATATGGTTCATTTTATGTTCCACCTAACGATATATACTATTCTGGGACACATGGCATTCTTAGTTCATGGAAGGCAATATGAATTCTCTTGGCCCATTCTTCCTGAGCTGAAGCGGGCAATGCAATTCCCAAACATGCCAGGTTGGAAGTGAGATAAAAAGAGATTTCAGGACATTTGATATTTGCATTAAGGACTACTTGCATCTCTGGCTTTTCCTATGAGTTTCAGTCGGAGCCCTTTAGTTTATTAGTAAACCTTTTAAAATTTAAATACAAGTATTTGTCATTCTACCATGGAATAGCTGGTTAGTAGGTTCAGGAAAAAGGAAAGTAGATTCTTTCCGGCTTATCCGATCACCTTCCATTTCCTCAGTCTCTTCTATTTTAGTGTAGTGGGTAAAAGAAGAACCAAGTTTTTCATTTTTTGATAAAGCTTTTAAGATAGGAGTGCCACTTTTCTTTTATTGGTTAGACTACAAAATGAGGTGTGTGCTCACACTAGGTGTTAAACTCTTTGTTTATATATGTAGCTGCTCTTTAGTATTTTTTTTTGCTGCTTAGAAGCTCGAAGCTACAGGTGCTCTGATGTATATAACTGATGACTTGTTCTTACAAGCAATAAGAAATTTACATCCAGCATTAATAAAGATTCCAAGTGCTCTAAGTTTCAAACCCTTCCTCTTGACAGAGGTTAACCTGTAGCTCTTTAACATCTACTAGGAAAACACATTGCTGAGGTCACAGTCAACCACTCTCTTTCTCCAGAGCAAGCTCAGAAAACCGTGAGCTTGATTTACAGACCCATGGCACCAACCATTAACTATCTATATCACATTCCTTGAAAACGTTCAAAGCCTCTCTTTCTGAGTTCAAGACTAAAATTATACCTCTTAGAATATTAGCTAATTTGCATATGACGTCTTTGATTTTTTCTGCTTGTGTGAACTGTGTACAAACCACACAACTGAAACAGGACCCCAGAAGCGGTCAGCAGAAATTCTCTCAGTTCTTAATTTGTTCCCGTTTTCCTACAGCATGTTAGTTTAGACGTTTTAAGCATGAAGCTGATTCTATGTCTCCATTTATAGACTTTTATTTTAGTTTGGACATAATAGTTGGAAGTTTTATACACATGATGACTTGGGCACTTAAGGACAGGCTACTTGGAATTTACAGAATTATACAATGATATACAGCAATGACTGAAACAGTCTTATATTTCAAAATGTATTACCTGGAAAGTGTTTTCAAAACTACAAGAATATTTTGGAAGTACAAATACCAATGTACCTGTTTATGCTCTGGTAAACTTTTAGAAAATCTCAAATCACTTCACTGTTGGAGCAACTAAGCAATAGAGAAGGTGATGAATGAGATCACATAGTAAGCCTAGAGTAGAAGTCTAATGGGATATGACTGGGCTATCTCTAACATGTTTGATTGCTTGAAACCCCAAAGTATAGATACAGGTGACCAAGGCCCAAATGTAGCAGTTCCACCCATTTAAGGTCATGAGGGAACAAGCGAGAAAGTCAAAGACAGTGTATGATGTCCAAACTCTCAGTAGCTCACAATGTGGGGTTAGTAAGAGTAATTACTAAAATTTAGTAAGTGTATGCTATATTTCTGACACTCTGCTAAAAGCTTTATGAATATTAGCTAAATTAACTTCATAACAACACTATTAGAGAGATTCGGTTTCTACCCCATTTTACAGATGAAGAAACTAAAATATACAGAGGTAATTTGTTAAAAGACTCACAACTTTAAGTGGATTTCAACTTAGGTGATCAGAACCCAGAACCAATTCTACTCCTAGCCAATACAGTACTCCAGACTATCTCTCAAATGTCTACGGTGATGTTGTTAAGTGTGCAGGACCAAGCCAGGATGCCAGAATATTAAGCAGAAGGGCTACAAGAACAGGTTTCCCTCAAACTGATAAAAAAGAGATCAGATTTGTGGTTCCCAGAGAAGGAGGATAGAGGGAGGGGAAATTAGATGAAGGTGGTCAAAATGTACAAATTTCCAGTTAGATAAGTATAGGGATGTAATGTACAACAGGACGACTACAGTTAATATTGCCGTATGCTATATCTGAAAGTTAAGAGAGTAGATCCTAGGAGTTCTCATTACAAGGAAAAAAACCTTTTTTCTTTTTCTGTTCTTTTTTTTTTAATCTGTATGACATGATATGTGTTAATTAAACTTATTATGGTCATCATTTAACAACACATATGCTGCACACTTTAAATTTATACAGTGCTAAATGTAAATTTTATGTCAATAAAAGTGGGGAAAAAACAAACAAGTTTTCGTAAAGTATGAGTTTTTATTTTTTTTAAAGAACAGTTCCTTTGATAACACCCAAAGCTTTTGTTCCTTTTATAGACAGAAGTAGTAGATTGGGCTTCCCCCTGCCTATCTGGAACACTGGTTATACAGGGACCACCCCGGGTCTGGGAGAACACACTTACTGTTTGTACCAGGGGCAAGGTTTTCTTTGAGGAAGGTTGTGTTATCTGGATCATCAGCAGTTTTGATTGAAAAGCCTAGGCATGGAGCTCAGACCCCAATCGTTCTTATCATTTCTCACTCTTGGGTTCAGATAGGGGGTCCTACAGAGGCAACTCCAACAATAGTACCTTAATCATCTACTTGCTTTTACCCTAACTGCAGATTCTGGAATATCCAGTGGCCTCCACAAGAAAGCAGGCTGGCAGCACTGTGGCAGTCAGAGTCACTGAAAAACTAGGTCCCTAGGACTACTTCTGCAGCATATCCCCCACAAGAGTCCAGTGACATCTTTAGTGTAATGTTACTGCAAAGTGAATATCCAAGCACCAATTTTTGTATTTCTTCCAGTATAAAATGGGATCAGTGTTCGCATGGAGAGAAAGTGCAATAAGTTTAGCAATCAGCTATGTGTTGCGGGAAAGGGGCTAAATCTGTGGGGTCACTTGGGTATGTAGGACATCAATGTTTGCAAACTATGGTTGCTAGTGAATAGAAGTTTAATTTCTTTTGAAGATATTTTTGCACAACTTTTTACTTCTTTTCATTTCTGATTTCATTCCTTGGAATTGTTCCACATTTAAGCATTCCTTATTGCTGCATATAGCTCATGGAACTTTTTTTTCTTCCACTCCCTTAACTACTGACATATTCTAAAGAGCTGCAGTTTCTTCCAATAGCAAGTCTGATTCTACTGCATTTACAAACTTCTAATACAGCTAGGGTAAAACTGACCTGCTCCACCAGCCACTGCTTTGTAGCACAGTGAACACTTGAGATTCTATACATTCAGGACATTAAATATGGGCAATTTCTATCACAAGTGTGAAACATAAGAATAATATGAACTGATAATAAAATTAATTCTGGAATAAGTAGAAATCCAGAGTTTGAGTCTCAACATCAATCACAAATTAGTATAATTTTCTAAGTATTTCCTTTCATAGAGAAAAAAAATTGTATCTCCATGATGCTGAACATTCAAACATAGAATTTGCCAACTCTCAGATAGCTGGAAATAGTAAGATATGCCATGTAGACAAGTCACCAGTAAAACTTTTACCTATGTTTTATCTGGATGTTTTGTTGTTACTTAGACTTATTAACCGCAAAGTAATGATATTCTCACTTTCTTCCTTTGAATACGTTTTCTGTTTTCTATCTTGCTTTGTTTTTTCATCTACAAGGCCTGTAACTAAAAATACTGAAAGAAAATGTCATAAAAGAATTAAAATAATGTGGAGACTCATAAAAAGGAAACTTAACAGTTTTTAAAATCTAAGAGAACTTTTCCTTAATTTGCTCCTTTTCTTGGCAAGAATTATTGAAAACAGGGTGACAATCTGGTTCTCATTTTTCTTGCCTTATCACCACATAAACCTCTATTTAATAGACTACATAAATAAATAAATATTAAAAAAGCTCTTTCTTGGGTATGATTTCTGACACAGAAAAAGCAGAGGTATATATAAGTGGAATGGTATAGTTTGATGGATGTCAGAAGAAAATGGCAGTGTGACACAAGCTGTCAAATTCTGCTTTCACTTCACGTCTGGGTGATCTCCCAGGAAACTCATGTAATTGAACAGCTATACAGATCCCTATGGCAGTTTTCCCTTGTTTTCTAACCCCTGCTCCGGCCTTTATTCTCTCTCTGTTGCCTTATTCTTTTCTATGTAAAGTAGACAATGGAATCCGTTTTAAGATACAGGCATTACTTAGAAAGGTAACACATCCTGAAAATTGTTATTCATGTTTTGCTTAATTTCAGATACACAGGGTTGTTTGTTCAAGAATCCAGACCTTATCTCTGTGAATCAAAAGAGCTAAAGGCCATTTCTTACCAAATCTAGAGTGTGTGTGTAACCCACACACAACTATTCAAGAATATTTATAGAACCTTCCTTATATGTGTTCATACTCGTCTTTCCTGCCAAGTTATTGTATAGAACAAGTTTTCCCATGAAATGTCTACTTAAATTCCAGTGGTTCGACTTTGTCTCTTATTCAAAATGTAGCTTCAAATTCTTGATTTTCGCTAATCTTCTCTAGCTTAGCCCAGCTGGTATGGCCACTGCAAGCCCTCCAACGATCAGTCACAATGCACCAGTGCACATTTCTTCTTTTTTTCCTTTTATCTGATTTTAATAGCTTTCAAAGTTTCTGAAGGGCAAGCAGTTTCTATTCTGTGTATTACATGCTAACCTGATGTCCCTGACTAAACAAAGATTCTTGCCAAGGGAAAGGGGGAGAAAATGTGTAGAAATCTTTGGCCAAATGAAAAGAGTGATTTTCCATACTGACCACAGTAACACATGGGAATTCATTCTGATGGCCTTGGAGCCTCTGTTGAAGGTCAACTAGCTATCCTGGTAAAGTCTCTGGCAGTTTTCTCTGCAGTTAAAGTGGCTTTTGAGCTAGAACCAAATTTGGCATTAGAATCGCAGATACACATGAGAACTTGTACGTGTAGAACAAACAACTTCTCGCTGCCTATTGCTTGTGGGAGGTTTGCCAAGAAGAAACAATTTGCTTTGCTTCAAGATCCCAGCTAGCCATTGCTGGAGAATGTTTTTCCAAGATTGCTTATCACTGTTTTTAATAGGGCTCAGAGGTTCGTGTGGTTGCACAAAATGTTAGTTACTTTTTAAAAGCCCAAATTTCTCCCCTTTTTCTGCCCTAAGTCTGAACTCTTTTCTAATTGGAAAACAATCGGCACCTCCCTAAATGAGTAAACAGTAATGGATAATTAAATGCTTATGATAAAATGGATTTAACTATTATGTTGCTGTTCCACATAAAAAGCTGTTCTATTCAAAGAGGCTCTTTGGTTTTACACAGTTGAAACTGTTAGCTACTAATTTGGTTTTGCAGTTGTGTACTCTGTTCATGAGAGGATTCTGTGAGGAAGGTATTTCTTCAGTGTCTCTTCATTGATTGATTGATTGATTGATTCATTTATTCATCAAGCATTTACTGGCAACAATTATTCACTTAAGCATTATTGAGCCATACCAAGCCATGGAGAGAGAAATGAGTAAGGCACTATTCTTGTCCTCAGTGAAGGTGTAGGTGATTAACATGCAGAGAAAGAACCACTATTTAGGGTAATAAGTAAAATAAGAGCAGTATACATCAGGATCAGTATTTCTGCTTGAACTGGAAGCCCATGTAAACACTTTTAATGTGGACCCGAAACTTGGCATAATGTAAATATTTATACATTTAGAGATTGAGACAACAGAACATAGAGATCTGGGCAGCTTAACTCAGTTGTTAAATCAGGGTGTTATGAGGCCAAAATCATGACTTGGACTCCAAAACCAGAAAATCTGCTGTGAATAGTGACAAATTCTACTGGCTTTTTAGGCTAATCCTATAATGCTACTCCACGGTGAAGGGTGACTTTAAGCTGAAATTGTACAATTCAGGATCAGTCCAATAAATTCTTTACTGATAGCATATGGACAGCAGTTATTCTTCCTCATCATAAGGGTTCATGGTATATAGAATTTTGCCTGAAAGTAAATTAAAATCAATATGTAATATGTATGGCATTAAGAAAAATTATTTGATATTTTCCTCAGTGAACCCATTTCTGATCCAGGACTCCTCACAAATGAAACAAATTTGCAGTGATAAGATAGATGACGAAGCTGCTAGAAGAGGTTTAAATTTTTAGCTCTAGGAAGCCTTTGAGGGAGGTTCAACATAAAATGCCTTTGCCTTATAGACATTTTGGAATCATCTCTATTTCTTACAGCAAATTAAACTGGGAAAGTTTCCCCTCTATAGGACCCAGGCCACTCAGATAGCTTCAGAGTGGCTGTAGATGGCCTGGAGTCATGGGCCTGCAATGCTGACTCTCTCCTATCTCATCTCTCAGACCAGGAGCATCAGGAAGTGTAAATCCTGGCTTTTTCATTAGTCTGCATTTCCTAAATGAGGATACAATAGGTTAGAGGAAAAGTCTCTGCTCTTACTTTCACCTTTAGATGTAGGAAATTAGTCATTAATTAGACTAGAATGCAGACATTACTTGTAAATTCATTTGTGTTTTCTGGTCTCATTAGTGCTATTCTGGACTACATGATAATGAGCATAACATAATTAAAGAGTAAACACTAGGCAACTACAACCAGAGTTAGGGTTTTCAAGTATCAGATGGTAACAATCAGAGAATGAATAATTTCGGCTCACTGAGGGTGGTCTTTCTCCAGTTTGAACTGAACTTATTCTCTTTTTCCCTGTGGCCAGGGCTTATATAAAAATCTCTTCTTATAACATAGTTTAGAGTATATTTGAGAGACAGTGGTACTGAGGAGAGATGTAGGAGATGCTGATGAGAAATTGTTCATCTCCTAATGAAGAAACCGAAATGCCTTGCAAATAGATTTGTCCAAACAAGGAAGGTTTGACAGCTGCCATTTGTGGTGAAAGAAAACTGGCTTAGAAATATAAAAGGGAGTGACTCTGTATTTAAAGTACCAGTTTGATCAATTAGTGACTGAAAGAACGAGGAACTGAAAATTATCCCCAGTGAAGATTTGACACTATGACAAAAGCAATACTTATTTCATGGGAAACCGATGGGTGAAGATTGCATGGGACACCCGTGAGAAATGAAGATCCAAAAAAGATACCTTCATCAGCTGCCAGTTCCCCAGTGAAGAGAGAGATAGGAAGTGAGAATAACAAAGTTTACATAAAGTGTTTCATAATCTGTGTAAAATAGGCTGTTGGCTGGCATTTACAGATTCAACATGTATTTCGTTCTTCATGAGCAGCAAGATGTCCATGTTAGACGGTACTTGAGATGATTTGCATTTTGCTGAGGCATGAATGTGCTCCGCACAGCTTCTCTGACCAAACAGCCTTGGTTCTCACCAGGCATCCTCTTTCCATCTTTATTGTTCAAAATATTGCCATAACTGGCCTGAAGTGTTAGGCACTAGGGTTCTTTGCTAAATTGACATAGATCGGGCAATTAAGTGGGGATAGCAAAATAATGCTAGAGAATTAATAAGAGAAATTGAAAAAAATCTTTGTGATCATTTTTAGTAAGAAAAAATTATGTATTTTATTAGTTCTATATTCTTAGACGCTTCAAGAGTTTGAAGGGCTTGCTTAAATTTTTCAGTTGAACTTTTATTGCATTTTATGAGGAGATTAGCTATAAATAGTAATACTTAGGAAATTGGAAAATCATGGATATTTCAAAATGTATTTGTCATAAATGGCAAGAGTCTACTATATATCTCTGTGTTCATAAAATTGTGGTCCCCTTAATGGAAAAACAAGCTAACAATCCTCTCCTTATTATCGAGTGGCACTTCAACAAGACTTAGATATTATTTGGGGAGGGCAAAATATTATAGAGCTCTTCAGTAAAAAATTGTTCAATGAATAAGGGAAGTTCCCTCTCTCTACTGGGTATCTGTACCCTGTTCCATTCACAGCTCTTCCTAACCACATTTGACACCCTCACTTTTGTCTCTCATTCTGTCAGGCTAATTGTTGCTATCTGCGTGGGTCCTCATCACTCGTCTCCAGTCAAAATTACTTTGTAACTTTTGTCTTAAGGGCCAATATTGAGCTAAAGTAAAATTTAGTTAATTTATTACATTAATCTACATCTTTAAACTAATGAAATAAGACTAGAGGAGACTTCCAGGGATTTTATTCCCTTCCAGGTAATAAAGGATATATTCATAGCCTCTCAGACATTTCTGTTTGAACCAAGAGTATTCATACCCATGACAGGTTATATTAGGCAGGAAGGACATTTTAGAGAAGGTAGGAATTTCACATCTCCTTTCTATCAAAGTGTCATGTAAATGAATGACCAATATCTCATCTTAATGATTCACTCTTTTAATTCCATAGTGCTAGGAAGCATGGGAAGATAATACCAATTTGCTTTCCTCAGCACCCATTGTGTGTGGGATACTGATGCTATGAATTGGGAAGTTGATATACAACTACCCACTTTCATCTTCAAGGTGACTGACGGCAAAAGGATGAAATCTAGAATTCATTATTCAAAATCATTTGTTACCTGAGTGAATTTTTAAACCTTATTGTAAAACTATTATGATTCACCATCACAGGAAAAAGGAAAATTTATTTTGATCTGTGGAGATGCAATGGATTCGATATATGTTGGAATAATTTTTTGAGATACTATTTCTAGATGAACATTCCTTGAATCACAATCTAACCTTTTTCAAAATCTTTTCCACTTATGCCTTGCTGACCATATATTGAGTTTTCACATTTTGCATTTTTGTCATTTTAACTAATAATATTTGATGTTACTCCCTGGCGTCATATTTCTACTAATTATTCTCTAGCTGTTGCCTGTATTTGCCCCCTGACAGGCAGAGAAGCAAATGTTTGTAATTCCAAGTCTCTAGAATATTTGAATTTGATCAGCAGCAAAAACATGTTTCTCGTTCATAAACACTATGCCTCTCAAACTAATCACAGTACAGTGATATGTGCAACTTTTATTGCCACCTGTCTTTTTCAGAGCTGTTTGTTCTTGTATTTTTCTTATTATTCAGTTACTATTTGTTTGTGTATTTTGAGACTATTTTTTCAGGAGAGAGAATGAAACATTTACCTGTCAGCAGTAATTTTTTTTTTTTTTTTTTTTTTGCGTTACGCGGGGCACAGGCTCCGGACGTGTACAGGCTCAGCGGCCATGGCTCACGGGCCCAGCCGCTCCACAGCATGTGGGATCTTCCCGGACCCGGGCACGAACCCGTGTTCCCTGCATCGGCAGGCGGACTCTCAACCACTGCGCCACCAGGGAAGCCCTGTCAGCAGTAATTTTTTAAAAAATGACATAGCAAAACTGTATTGATTTCATCAAAACATAAAGACTAAGCATGAAAATCTTAAAAAAGCACCCACGTGCCCTTAATTGAAACTGTAAAATAGCAGACAGAAGTATCCAGTTGGGTTTTAGCAAGACCCTGGTAGACATTAGAATTTGTCGTGTTGGGCATTTTTTTAGAAGAGTTAAAGCCAGAGTTTATTTTAAAAGAAAGGTTAGGCAAATGTAGTCAAAATTTGCATAGGGATGAGAAAAATCAGTACAAATTTGAAATTGTGTATGAACAACTAGAGTTAACTTTTACTAAAGCACGAGCATTTAAAAATATTTCCTTTAAGTTTTATCTTTTGTTGCTAAAGTTGGAGAAACGGGAAATGACCTAAACTTGTTACAGTTTCTGATAAACTTTGCATATTGGAGAATTTCTCAGACTGAAGAGAATAGAATCACACAAAATCTGTATGATCTATAAAACAAGAAGCATCCTGTTTTTTGATGGGTATGATGGCAATCCCCTTTTCTTTATAAGAACGAGATGTAAAGAAACCACTTGTAAAGGATTTTTCTTAATAGGATACATGTGCCCTAGTGAGAGAGATGATCTTTTCATAAGTACGTATTTTAGAACTGTATATATGGTAGGGCTTTGCATATTTTGTTACCTCCCCTTACTGCTTTGAAGTTATTATAGCTTCTCTAGAAAGTATAAAGAACTCACTTGGAATATACTTAAAGGTCTGCATATCTAATCTGAATATTTATGAAGGATTTACTATAGGAAAAGATATATTAGCTTTGTCATTACTGATTTTTCTCCTACTATTTCAAAATTTTTATATGAAGTTTATAAAGCTGTTAAGTGGTAAAGAGATATTTGCAGAATTTATTTGTGAGGAATTACACATAAATGAGAAGTTAATCTTTTGGAAAATTTTCTCAGGATTTCAAGGGCAAGAGCCAATATGAGAATGATATAACACATTTCTGCTTACAAAGCACTGTTAAATGCATGCTCTCACTGACTCACAACAGTTGTGTAAAGTTGTCACTGTCATTGTCCTTCTTTAAAAGGAGGTAACAGGGACTCAGTTCCACACTCCTCAGGATTCTGTTCTTTCTCCCGTGTTGCATAATCCCCACACTCTATCACACCTCTTCCTTTTGCCTCGTTGCTCATTTCCAGGACAACCTTGGGTCTGTACATCTTCAAGGTAGTATGCTGATATCATTTCCTGTTTTGAAAAACTTGATTTTTGTCATTTATTTATTTTTATTTTAAAAATTTAATTTATTTTTTATTGAATGAAAGATTCTTTAAATTCTATAGCGCTTCACAATTTTTAAAAGTGTCACACACGTGATTTCATATAATCCCATAATAACCCCTTTTTTTATCCACTGCCATTCCATTGCTTCTCCCCCTTTTTCTCTCCCCACTGGTAATCACTAGTTTGTTCTCTATATCTATGAGTCTGCTTCTTTGTTGTTTTTATATCACATCTTCTTTATCCATTCATCTGTTGATGGACACAAGTTGCTTCCATACATTGGTAATTATAATGCTTCTATGAACATTGGGGTGATGTATCTTTTTGGATTGGTGTTTTGTTTTTTTCAGATATATACCCAGGAGTGGAATTGCTGGGTCATATGGTAGCTCTATTTTTAGTTTTTTGAGAAACCTCCATATTGTTCTCCACAGTGGCTGCACCAATTTACATTCCCACCAACAGTGTACGAGGGTTGCCCTTTCTCCACATCCTCGCCAACATTTGTTGTGTTCTTTTTGATGATGGCCATTCTGACAGGTGTGAGGTGATAGCTCATTGTGATTTTGAATTGCATTTTTAAATGTTATTATCATTTATTTTTAAAGAAGTTGATTGTGATAATTTATTAGTGTCTTCAGACACTATTTATAATGAAGTCTGGCACAGAGTGGGAACTCAGATATTTGTTAAATGAACGGGAAACCTTGTAAGATGTAAGGGGAGACTTTTAAAGGGATGATTCCATGTTTATGCGCAAAGAAGGAAGTCATTTGGAGGGCAGAGAAAAGAAAGCAGAAGCGGAAGTCCTGCAGCATCTTGCTATTCAAGGGGTGGTTTGTGAGCCAGCATCCTTAGCATCACCTGCGGAAATTGTTAGGAAGGCAGACTCACTGGGCTCCATCCCAGACGTGCTGTATCAGTCTGCCATTTTACAGGATCCGAGGTGATGCGGTACGAGGATCACTGCACAGTGCAGTGGTTCTCAAACCTGACTACACATTATAATTACTTGGGGAAATTAGAACAAAATAATAAACCAAAACAAAATGACCTGTCTTCACTATAGGTCAGTTAAATATAATCACTGGATTATGGGAACTCAGTATAGATTTTTCTTGAAACTCCACTGATAATTTTAAGGTGTAGTATAAAGTCCTCAGTGAGCATCAGAATATCTCATCCTATCGCAGGCAAGACACTGGATTTAGTGTAAGATCCTTAATCTCAGTAGAGCTCATTATCTCATTCGTAACAGGGTACAGGTCATTTGAAGGTCTCTAAAGCCTAGTACTTTCCTAACACTTAGTGGGAAGTGGATCCCCATCTGTAGTCTAAGATTCTTCACCTGTGTGGCTTTATACCAAATGATTGTCAGCCATTCAAAAACTCCCTCCAAACTGAGACCCTACCTTGGCCCATGTTTCCTTATCAAACATTCAGCTCACTTTCTTTTGCTAGGGAGTTCAAATCCGACAGTTTTATAAGATAAATTTTGGCCCTGGGCAGAGAGAACGCTGCAAAGACCTTAACTCAACACCATCTCAGTTCTTGCTGCTGGAGATAGAGTTCTCACCTAAAGCTATATCCTTTGCTGTATTAGTATATTTTCTTGGATTTTTCCTTCTGATATTTTATCTGGAGTAAAGCCTTATGCAGAGCAATAGTAGGAGATATAAGGACAGAGGGTTTGAGGATACACAGGAGGTTCATGAAGGGCAATGAAGAGAATTGCCTTTGTTTACGAGGTAGTGGAGAGCCATTGGCGTTTTTGCAATGAACCCATTATCTGAGACACTGAAATATGAATGAATGAATAATGAGTAATTAAGAGAGGAATGCAGCTATGTTGGTTGGTTAAAGAAGGATAAGATGGCTATTGGCTTATATCCCAAATGGGAATGAGTTAGCTGTGGGAGGTAAGAACATAAAAAGGACAGAATGATGAGAGACAAGCAGACACCTAATTGAATTTAGGAGATGTATAGCGGATTAGAGTATTTCTGCTCATACTATGACATGTGTAAGAATCATTTGAAGAACTTGTAATCATGCTGATTCCTTGGTCCCACCTCCAGAGATGTAGCGATCTGAGGTAAGACCCAAGAATTTGCATTTTGAGAAAGTTCCCACGTGATGCTGATGTGCTGATCTGAGGACCACATTTTGAATAGCACTGCATTAAGGCTTGGTTCTGACACTTACTGGCTGTGATAAGTCTATTATGTTTCTTAGGACAATGCTAAAAATACTAAAACGCAGGATTTACTTGGAATCTTGTTAGAATGCAGATTCTGATCCAGCTGGTCTGGAATGGGGACTGAATTTCTGTATTTTGTTAGAAACAAGTTTCCAGGTGATACCCATGCAGCTGGTCCATGAACCAGACTCTGATTAGCAAGTTCCTAGGCCATTATTCCTCCCTTACCTCACATGTTTATCATACAATGAAATAAAAGCATGTAAATTAAAAATGACTCTGCGTATCATGAAGCAAAATGTAAATGTAAGGTGATGGAGGAAATCGATTGATAGAGGAACTAGAAGACAGCTCTGTGTTTTGAGCTAACTAGGAGAATTTTGGCAAATTTATAGAAATAAAGAAGTCAGGAAAAATAACTTGCTTTAAAAATATTGATTTGGGAGAAAAGCAGCAGGCAGTTGAAAACATAAGATAGAAATCAGCTTGAGAAAATTTAGTCTTCACATACCAATTTAGGAGTTGTATACATATGATTGAATGATATTTTTGAATATGTGGATGTATAGAAAGAAAAGAGATTAAGTACGGAATCTGGGAAGAGATAACATTAGGAAGAGATGAGAAGGAAGAGAGATATCAAAAGAGAGATCATATTTCAGCACTTTGTCAGAGAGACATCTCTTGTCCAACTGTGAGCTGTAGCAACAGATTTTACGTCCTCATGATTGAGGATAACAGTCGGTTGAGTTTTCTAGGCATTCCCCTACTTGGTTATTATGGAAGCATCTCATTTATGTGTGGGGTTTATAAGCAGCTGTTCCATGGATTATGGAAAATACATATCCAGGATTTATTAGTGTGTTGGACCAAGTCACAGGCACTGAGAAAATAGAGCAACTGAGGGAAATCATGAATTTTATAAAAGATAAAAGGATGAAGATGTGAGGGATTCTGCAACTGGATAGCCATAAAAAAGATGTTGATTCCTTGCCTTGTCAATCAGTTTAGGTATTTGGACATCTATGAAGCTCAAGAGAAAATGCAGTTCATTAGTTTGTGGAGAGTGGCGTTTTTTACAGAGATAGTTGATCTATTGAGTAGAATAACAAGTGGATTTGCTGACTGTTAATAATTGCATAATTTAAAAAGAAAAGCAAGCTTGAGATAAGACACTAGTGTATTTGACTAGGTCATGATGTTGTTCTTAAGGATCCTTCCAAGTAATGACCTTGGATGCTGAGAAAGGTTAATAAGAATTCTTCTTTCTTTCTTTTTTGTTTTTCCTGTAAATCATTGGCTCGTTTGCTTTTCGGATACTTTTATTTTCCCTCTTAAGTTTTAAAGTACTCAGTGTTAAAATGTGGACATTTTAAAGTTTGATTTGCAATCATCTATACTCCAAATCAACAAAGGTCTCTTTCTAACATTGATTTACTCTCAAAGGGTCATTCATAAACATATTCATTACAGACACACTCCTCGAATATTCAATAATACATAAATCACTGAGCTGTTTATGTTAAGAGACACAATTGAAATTGAACAATATAATTCAATAAAATTACTGGTCTTTTTATTTATTCATCTAAACCCTAGTTGCTCAGTCACTGTAAACAGATCCATCGAAAACAATTCACTTTTCTGTTGTTTCACAATTGATCTTCTCAAACACATGATTATTCTTAATTCAGACAAAATATTTTATTTCTTTAAGTACATGAAAAGGAATTAGAGCCAGCTGAATGCAATAAGAGATGAGGAAGGAAGACGCTCAATAAAAGGAAATCAAACCTGTTTACAAGTCTGGAATCTAAACACTTGTGAGGTTTGTGGTTTTGGAAACTATATTCATATGTTAGAGGAGAAAATGATGAAGGCTGGCTAAACATGGGTTTAAAATGGCCTGGGTCAAATTCTTGTTACTCCTTGCACCCTAAATACCTCTTTTAAACAAAGAGGTCCCCTTAATTTCAAAGAAATCCTATTCAGGCAAAACACACCAATGTATATTGGAGAGAAAGAGAAATTCCTTTTTTCTGAGAGGATCAAACATATTTATTATTCAGAAGACAGAAGTTAAAACATGGAAGTATTCATAAAAACAATTAAGGTATATACTGATCATGAGATACACCAAATTATCGTCTCATGCGAGTAGTAACTCTTGGTTTCCTAAATCTGTTTTTTGTTTCCAGTTCTTCTACTTTGAATATATGATACTGAAAATATGCTAAACACAGCCCTTGGGCAAATTAGAAACAGAGATTGGTAAAACATTAGGAATATTTTTTTTCTTATTTCAATTTAAATTGTTGTGTTTATTTAGAAGGTAAAAAAAGTTAATATAAGTGTATTCTGGAATCGGAAGGATGGCCATCTGCTAACCAATTACTATCCTGGAGTTTCAGTGCCCCTTAGGCATATGTATTTATTTATTTACATTTTTAAACCTGATAATTGTTTTAAAGAAATGAGAATAATCAGGTTCAAACTATTATATGCTGTGTATGTAGTATACATACCTGTAGTATACTGCATACTGTATATGCAGTCATTTTGGATCAATGTAACTTCAAGTGATGGGTTACCAAAAAAGACACTGACTGCAAGAGCTTTTTAATTTGTGGGCTTTGAAATTCTGATGACTTGAAAAAAAAAAAAAGAAAGGCTGAAGGGAACTGGCATTTTAATTCCATGTGGCTGAGCTTTTTAGTTGCATTCAGACACTTCTATTTTTATTTCTTCAAGCTGGGACCATTTCCAAGTAGGAAGCTGTGGAATTATTGCTCTCACTCCCACATTTAGTGCAATCCCCTATAATACTAAGGTTAGGTCAGCCTTTCCCCTGTCCCCTGCTTTAAACCTACAAATAGATCAGATTTCATGATAAGGAATAAGCGAAAAAGGACAAAAGATTGTAAGTGAAACATTGAACCAGCTTGACTTGAATTAGAATTGAATCAACTGCATAATCTAATGTTCACAGAGTGCTTTGGCCTCAGATCCTGGTTGGTTTCACCCCATAGCATTTAAGTTATTCTTTCTTTTCTTCTTCTTCTTTTTTTTCCCATTGCCCTGCTGTGTGCTGATATATTTAAAAGGATAGCTCTTTGTGTTTTATGCAATGGAAAAATTGCTGTTGAAGTCTTAGCCTTGAAAGGCACTGACTGTATCTAAAAACAGAAAAAAGCAATCTTTTGCCCCGCCTCCCACTGGTTGTTTGGAAACAGCTGTTGGACACCAAGTTTGTACTTCACCCTTATCAGCCCATTTGGTGAGATCAGAATGTGCTTGAATAACTCTGAAGGTTAAAATATGTTGACTGACTTTTCTGCTGCTACCATTCCAGAAGGCCAGCTCATACCATCACTGACTGTCAACAGCAGCCAGGATCTGCCATTCTCATGACCATGCCAGGTAATGGAAATATTCCTGGTTTCTATACATCCTAATCCCTGCATGATGTGTGTCACACTCAGGATAAGCACAGCAGGATGGCCTGCCAGTGGGCCTGACAGATCTGACCTACCAACATATGGAATTGCCCCTCCAATATAAAACACACTGTTACACTGACTTGTCATGATTCAAGGACCTGGATTTTTATTTTGATCTTATTTTTCTCAATCACAGGTGTCTTATTTACGGCATCTATTACATTTGTCTGAAAAAAACGGGCATTATGATTTCATATTCAATCTCATAATTATTTTAACATCCCCCAAAATGATGCTCCACTGATTTTGATTGCTATTTGAGTCCAAGATGTTCTTTCCAGACCTTATTTACAATGCCACCTAAAGTCCTTCATAACATGAACAGAAGTCTTCAATTTTTATGATTATTTAATCATTCGGCCATCTTACAGAGTTGAATCATGCTATATTATTATTGTTACTTAGCACTTAGAAAATACTCAGTGAGCAATAAGAACTTTTAAATATTACAAAATCGTGTTCCAGAATCTTATGTTAATGATACATTCTTCTTAGCTTAAAAACATCGTCTAAAAGATACTAAGTATTAAATTTGCAGCTTGCAGTGTGCTCACGTTTATCTCCAAATAATGTACAGTGATATGTCAGTTATTTATCTAGTTATTTATCTATTTATATGATCCCTATTTCTGGTATATTCACATTCATGGAAAAGGAAAGTCACTGTACATTTTAGTGCCTATTTGTGTTGTACATATTTTGTATGATAGTTATTTACTTCGCACAACAACTCTGAAGTAGGTATTAATATCCAATTTACACTGTTTGTAAACTGTGGCTCAGTGGAGCTCAAGATCCATAGAGTTAGGAAGTAACACAGCTGGAGTACTTGGATTTGAGTGACTTGAAAGCCCTTACATGCTCTTACCAGATCACAATGTGACTTTTGTTCATGAGGGTGGAAGAGCAAAAGAAAAGTGTGTATGGGAGAGCTGAGTAGCATGTACAATAAAGAGCTTTATATCAAGGCTCCCATATAGTTCCAAGATCAATACATTTTATTAACCTTTGAATTTTTATTAAAACATTTCTTACCCAGAGCGAATTAAAATAAAGTAGTTAAGACCATATGTGGTGCTAAGAAAGACTTATGTCTGTTGATTCTGTACTGTTAAATGATACTATAATGTTAATCATAATATTAAAATATTGACTCAGTAAATAAGGATCCTAGCCTTGAGCTAAGGCCATCACTGTCTTTTCTCATAACACAGATATACTTTCATAAGAATGATAGGCACATAAAATTTACCCTCTATGAGAGATTACTTAAGCGATTATTATTATTTTGTAAGGTTTGTATTGCACCTCAAATCCATTAATGAATATTGAGGGCTTTGTGTTTAGATCTGTGAAATGAAGCAGAGTATATGCTTATTCTTATAATAACTAAGAAGCTATCAAATATGTATTATTGGATTGAGGCGATGGAAAGAGTAAGAAGAAGGAAGAATGAGTCTATTTTTAAAAGAAGAAAAATGCAATTAAGTCTTTTTGGGATATAAGAATTTCCAGAATTATTATAAAAAGAAGGGCCTATCTCAGCTTGATTACTTCAAAACAGCTTCCTGCAACCTCCCACCAAGTAGATGAGCAATTAGTATAATCACAGCAATAAGTCAAAGACACTTGCTGTTCAAACTTGTGTTGTGACTCTTCCTTTTGGCATTGCTTCTGGGCTATTCCAATTGCATACCCATAGACATGCAAGCACATATTTAATAACATTTTATTTGGTAAAAAGCAAAATGCCTAGGAATGACTTCTTTTTGTATCAAGGTTAAATAAAGGGCTCTGAACAATTAAAGCTGTTCCGAAAAGAACAGTGGCCAAGGCAGGGATATTCTTATACTCCAAACAGTCGTGCAGATGGAAGTCTGGCCAACAAAATCATAAAGCACCAAGTCTAACTGTGAGTCAATCTGTCAGTGCAAGTACAAGGTGACTCAGGAAAAGACAGCATTTTGTTTTTCTGACAGATATTCAGGGATTCTAGTACATTTGTGTGTGTTGGATGTTGATGGCAGGAAAGGATTAAAAACTACTTCACAAATGGGAGAATGAACTTTTAACAATCGATTATCTGCTAAAAAAAATAACGAGTAAGGGTAACCAATTGAATTTTTAAAGAAATTTTCAATGGGTGGATATTCAAACTACTCTGTATCTACTCGTCCATTTGATAGACTACTAAATATTTGCATATCTTCTGCTACTGAGTTGATTCAGTACAAAAGGAATTGCTTCTAAGAAGAAGCAGTGCAATAAAATATATTTTGCAATGCCAATCATGTGCTCTTTTTGCTATGTTATTAGAATATCTAATTTTTAAAGTTGCTTTAAGTCTCAGCTGAGTATTCAATTAATTGTTACTTTAAGTTACCAGGTTATTGGTTTGTCTGGATAAGTGATGCTCTAGTTATGGTAGCTTTGATTTTTCACTAGTTTGGAAGTTCTTATTTGGGTGTTTTCCAAATGCTTCCCTTCTTTTATCTCTAATTAAAGAAATTCACAAACTTATAGGAAAATGTCACCTTTAACTTTTCACGAAATTCTGCTGAGAGGTTAAAGAATGAATATAGTTAATGCATTGAATAAATTCCCTGTATTAAAAGGCAAATAATAAGCTCCTTTTGTTATTATTTTTCATTGTGAATATGCATTCTTTTATGGTCAAAAGGAATCTAACTTTTCTGGTTAAATGATGTGTAGGAAAATGTGAAAACACATCAATACTTAGCCTGTGTTCTCAGGAAATAGTATTTTATATCCCTAAAAGTTTTGCTACTGAATACATGATATTAAGAAGAGAGATTATTAGTAACACTGATAAATACCAAGGCATAAAATCAAGATGGAAAAAAGAGTGGACAGATGAATATTGGTTTGTAACAGTTTAAATTATTCTGAAACTAGATACATGGAAAGATGAGAACAGCAGGAAGAGAGAAGAAACTTTAGAGGCAGAAATTCAAAGTCAAAGGTCAATGCCATATAGGAATCTGAATCAACTTGCCAAGAAAATTGCAAACCTTAACATCATCTTGAAAAATCACAAAAGGAAAGGAATAATACAAATATTTAAATATATAACTTATCATAGATGCCAGACCATGATGATGCAGCTGACTGAAAGAATACTGTTGTATCAATGAAAATGCATAATCTTTTGAAATATAAAGGCAAATCCTTGATAATTTTGTGAAATTTGGCTTAAATTTGAAGAAAACCTCCGTTTCATGTAATGTGGGTGTTACCTGCTGAGGTATGTTTCCCAAAATTTATATGAAGTTCTAACCTCTAAAAATGCTAGAGTATAACTATATTTGGAGCAAAGGTCTTTAAAGAGATAATTAAGTTAAAATGACGTCATTAGGATGGACTAATACAATATGACTGGTGTCCTTATGAGAAGAGGAAATTTGGACAGAGACATACACAGAGGGAAGACCATGTGAAGGCAGAAGAAGAAGATGGCCAAGGAGAGAAGCCACAGAAGAAACGAACCCTGCCAACACCTTGATCTTGGTCTTCTATCCTCCAGAACTGTGAGAAAATACACTTCTGTTGTTTAAGCCACCCAGTCTGTGGTATTTTGTTATGACAGCCCTAGAAAACCAATACACTGGGTCAGCATTCTATCTGAAGGACATTAGAAGGAAAAAATGTCTATAGAACATGCAAAATTGATGATTCCTTTGAAAGACATAACGAACCTCCTAGATTTCTCCTGGACCAAGTGCTTTGATGGTCAAGAAGCTTCATGAGATCCAAACTGGTTTTCCCTTACAAACCACCTTGGAGATGAATAGAATTACCCAGAATGCTAAATGGAGAAAAAAGGAAAACTCACAAGGCCTTTGGGTGATGGCAGGTGTGTTTGGTGGGGTGGGGTGGACACTTTGCAGTGAGGCATGTTTTGTGATTGATCAGTGATGTCTGTCCTAGGAGAGGGTATCGAGTAGCCACACGTAACTACATGGTGCCTTGGAATTAAGTTGTAAAGTGTTTTTTATTCAAAATGTTTTTTGGGTATTGCGGCGAGCCGCTTCTGACCAGCAGAATGACGAATCACCACACGCTAGATTCTTCTCGCATCACACTTTATTGGAGTACAGCTTGGTTTCAGGCGGATGGAAGGAAGACCCCGTACGCTCGAGCCTGTCTGCTTATATAAGGGCTTAAGGACTCGTGTAAGTCCCTGATTCGTCCGTATGGTTATCGCATTTCGCAAGCCGGACTTTGGATAGGCCACTGCTTCAAAACCTGATTAGCATATTAGGTGCATGCGCCCTAGCGGCATGCTTAGCGCATGCGCAATGGCTATCCAGCCGCGCCCTACAGGGTATGAATCAGATTGCTCATGGGTCATTACTCTGATCACCTTGGACTTAGAGTTATTAAAATGTTGAATAGTATTTACATTTAAGGGGGGTGAGGAGGTGTGAGGGGAAGCATCCTATAGTTATTACTTCTTAGTAAATGAGTTCCTTCTAGATACGGTTACTACCTAGATAGCACATCTACTTAAAGAATCAATGTCCATGTTTCACAGAGTTTAGACCTCACAAAGTCATTTGATATTTAAACAACAGCAAAATATGATGGATATCACAGTAATCATCTTCTCTGGCAACAGAGGAAGGGAGAATATTAATATATTTACCTGTCTATTCTCTCATATTACCTCTGTATTCACAGAGGTTATAGAATTCTTCCCCCTTGGCGTTTGGAAATATGATACAGACATGTCATTCTTTTCTTTTCTTTCTTTCATTTTGGTGCACTTAAGTGGCTGAAGTTAAAGTCAAGCCTTAAGAGGCTTCAACTTTTTCACTAAGGGAAAGCTCTGAATCTGTAAAGATGTCTCCCATTCAGGTCTGCCAGAGAGCTGTGTCCTCCCTCTTTTGGCAGGGAACCCAAAGGATCAGAAGCAGTTCTTTTTTGCTCTGGGCTCACGGTGACAACTTTGATGCTGACCAGCAAGGGATGCTCAGCTATCTGTTAGGGCAATTTTTTCAGTGGAGGAAGGAAGCTGCAAAACTGGATTAAGTATCAAGACATCATTTTTCAAAGGATGCTCTTTTTGATTCACAACCGTGTTCTTTCTAAGGAAAAACTCTCCTTATTTGCCAATTATTGGCTAATCGATATTCTCAGTATCACCCTTCAAATGTCTACAATATTCAGTGTTATTTTTAACATGGTTATTGGATCTATAACAGGAAACCTATTATTCTGTTGAATATTCTGAAATTAGAAACATAAAGAAGACAGAAAAAGCAATTCATAGATGGATCAAGAAATAACATACCAAGGAGACTCTTCCCATGTATTCTCTTCTGCATATTATTTTTATATTTTTCTAAATTTAGTTTTGTTTGTTTGTTTCTGAAAGCCAAACTATGCTTGGTACATTTTAAGTGTTCATTTTGCTCTTTTAAATTTATCAGTCATAAATTAATCTATTACATTAACTTATCAATATGCCTTTTCTTTTGTGAATCTTTGAGCAGTTTGCAGTGCCTCTTTGAGACAGTTATTCTTGTCCTTATTTTACAGATGTGATACCAAGGCAGAAAATGGTAAGGTAATTTACTCACAGTTTTCCAGAAATCTATACTATGTTAACTTCAAATTATACATCACAGTGCATGCTGGGGCATATGTTGGACTTCCCTTAAATTAATAGGGCAGAGTCTGGGCTTGATGACCTCTTGAGGAGGCTTTCAGGTCTATAATTTTAGGATCTTAATTCTGATGAATGCTTCTGTTGGTAGATAGAACCAATCTGTTTCCTTACGCTCTGGTTCAAAATTTAAGAAAGGGCACACACTCATACAAACTGATATTTTTTTCCTCCCTACTAATTTGGAGGGAAAGAAATCCGTTTCTCCAAAGCATTATTATATTCTCATTTATTTGTGGCTGTGTGCTGGTAGAAGGACCTATCTTATTCACATGACTGTTTGGAAACGTTACAGAGATTTTGACCTGGGGGAAGGACACAGTGGGAAGTTTGGTTCCAACTAAGTCAATGACATATTTATACTGGACAGTGTGGCGTAGGTTCTCCTAAATTTCTGGTCTGGACATGAGCTGACTGCACTCACAAAATAAGCCGATGATACTAAGATTTTTACCAAAACTAATTAAGCAAGATGCAAATTTCCCAGTAGATCTCTGTGACTAAGGCGTGAATTTAGTTTTTTTAATTAACAAATTTATTTTCGTTGTCTTTTTTGTTATATTAATTTTTATTTTGGTTCCAATACCTTGATTCTTGGTGCTTTGCAAGAACAATAATTTCTGACTGTGGCCAGTAAAAGGGAGCAAATATTTTACTTTTTCTTCATCATTTCATTTGCACTCTAAAATGGCAGGTTTAAAATAAAGACAGAAGCTTCCCTGAGTGAAAATATGATAACAGTTATTGTATGTCAACTTCTCCTGAGCGCCAAGGTTGTCTTGTCTATGGGAAGTGTGTTTATCACCTTAGAAAACTTGCTGAGGATTTAATGTGAATGTGGGGAACTGGCCGAGGTGTTGGGATTTGGAAGAGGTCCAACTTTTTGTTCCTTTTGCCTTAGTTACCCTTGTTCATCTGATCAAAATTTGGAGTTTAGAGGTTCATCTTTAATTTCTGAAACTCTGAAGGATCTAGAAGATGATGTGAATTAACATATGTTCAAGGAATTTGAAATTGGGTCAAGAACCCGAAAGAAATGTTCGCTAACAGAACAATAAAACAAAGAATAAGAAGAGAACCCTTTCAATATTGTTTAAAGAACTCAGGTTGTAAAGTTTGTCTGTTATACAATGGAAGCATGCCAATCTATATATAAAGGTAAACAATTTTAACTGAAGATTAGGTCTGACTCTGTCGTAGACAATGTACTTTCCGCTCTATCACATATTCTCCCCCAGATACCCTGACTGTAGGTACAGAAGTGTATATTATGTTAGTTTGAGCTGATGTAAGGCATACTTCTCTTATTTTTAAACATTTTTATTTTTATCTATTTATTTATTTGGCTGTGCCACACAGCTCGCGGGATCTTAGTTCCCCAACCAGGGATTGAACCCACACCCTGGGCAGTGAAAGCAGTGGAGTCCTAACCTCTGGACCACCAGGGAATTCCCAGGCATACTTCTCCTAATGTAAGCTGAAGCAGAGATAAACTAGAGGCAGATGCAAATGACATTTTCATCACAATGAGTTACTTAAAAATACACTGTTGAGCTATAGAATTCAACCAAAGTCATAATTGCCTAAGTCTGAGTAGAAAAAACACTTAATGGAAAAGTGAACTTCTCAATAAAGTCTGGAACTTCCATAAAATTTTATATTTTCTCATTCTCAAGAAATATTCTCATAATATCTTCAACATTGATGTTCTGATGCCTCCTGTGTTTGTCAACCCTTGGAGACATATGGTACCTTGATGTGGTAGCAGAGGTGCTCTGACAGAAAATCCATATTACAATTGTCCCATAACGAAGGAAAAAAAGTAGGGGATAATATTTTTAAAACAAAGGTTTAGAACAATAAAGCTGATGGAAAAGCCCATGCATAGTATTTTGATGTTTTCAGAAATTGAAATATATTTGAAAGATTCTGGGACCCTGTAGTAAAATACGACAGAAACAGACCAAAAAAAAAAAAATAATAAAGTGAAAATTTGCCTAATGATAGCTCATGCTCCACAACTTTATAATGATGTCATAGAACACCCTCTTACTTGATATTCACTGAGAAAGGGGACATTGTTTTCTCTCTTAAATTATCCACAGATTTTAATAATTTAATGTCTCTCTTGTAGATTTCAATATTTAAAATCATTGCTTTAAAATTAAAAGCCTAAGTCCATATGAAATGATACATATGTTTAACAGAAGACTTTATCGTGTATTTAAAAGACATTGTCATAGTTTGGCTAATTTAGACAAATGCATATGTCTGGATATTTTGAAGTGATTTGATAGAAATATAGACTTTGCACCTATGGATGTTTTTTACTCAATTGTCCTAGTACTTCCTATTCCTGGGCATAAATCTGGTTCCCCATGTGCATTTTAATGGAATCTGGGGTTTCTTTTTATAATAACTGGGAAGATTTTCCCTATCTGAATCTAGATTCTTGGTCATTTCTTTGAAGTATTTACTTATTTTCTGAAGACAATTTGAAAATGCAGGCTTGTTTGGAATATTAAAACTAAGTTGGCTAAACTCTATGACCCAAAGAACACATTTATATACTAGTTCCTATATTCAAGTAAAATATTGAATCATATACAAAACCTTTACTTCTATATGTCCTATGCATAATCCGTTCGGTATTATAACTCAAATTATAACTCAAATTCTCAAACATAACTCAAATTCTTCTTGGTTTCCTACATTTGTATGCCAAGGAAAGAGCTATTCATTTATTAAAACTAAACAGAATGAATGTTATTTAGGTGGTAGCTTCATATTCTTATAAGGTTTTGCTTTTTGGACGGATCTTTAAAGGAAGCTACTTATGAGGGCATCTTGTTACAGCAGTGCTTTGTGTCTACACTGGCTCCTCTTGCACAGCTGGGAGGAGCTGCCAGGGAAGCTCTTTGACCATTGTTTGTGGCATTCTGACAAAACTGATAGCTGCTTGCGTCCCAAGATTTTGTCAGTTCTATTTGTACTTTCCCCTTTCCATTGTGTAGCCTAGTACACTTATGAAGTCCCCAGGAACAGAAGTGGGATCTTTGACAGCCAAAGTGAGCACTTGTCCTTTAAGAGCTGGGAAAATTGTGACTTTTCAGTCACTATACACAATTAAACATTGGGGATACATTCAGTGCCTTTTGGAAAGGAAACATAAAAATAGTAAGACTTTACGTTTAGGTAGTACCTTACAATTCTCAAAGCCCTTTAATATCTTGCTCAGTGTTCCAGTTCTGGTAAATGGTACTACCAAGGTTACAGCCTGACTTTTTGAGGACTGAAGCTTATAGAGTTTAGAGAACTTTCTTTAAGAAAATTAATAAAAGTTATATTTTCAAAAAAGGTAACAAACTGTTTCTTTAGAAGAAATTACAGCAAATTATAAAATTTTAAAGGCTGAAACGTAGTACAAAATTGTAAAATCTATAGAGATAACAGTATTTTTAAGAATCACCTACTCAAAACATTAATTTTTCTGCATATTTTTTTATCATTTTTGCATATGACAGTAGTCTATAATATTTTATATAGAGACAATAGAAAGATAATTTATTCTTTCCTCTAGCATGGTTAATACTTTCTTTAAAAATTACACTAAAATGTAAATTAAACTCAACAATAAGGAAACAAATAACCTTATTAAAAGAATGAGCCAAACATCTTAACAGATACCTCATCAAGGATTATATAAAGATGGCAAATAAGGATATGAAAAGATGCTCCACATCATATGTCATTAGCTAAATGCAAATGCAAATAACGATGAGATACCACTACAAACTGATTATAATGCCCAAAACCCAGAACACTGAAAACACCAAAATTTGTCCAGGATGTAGAATAACAAGAACCCTGATTTGTTGCTGGTGGAAATGCAAAATGGTACAGCCATGTTGGAAAATAGTTTGATGGTTTCTTATAATACCAAACATACTCTTATCATACACTTTGGCAATCACACTCTTTGGTATTTACCCAAAGGAGATGAAAATTTATGTTTGCACAAAACCTGCACATGAATATGTAAAGCAGTTTTATTCATAATTGCCAAAACTTGTAAGCAACCAATATTTTCTTTACTAGGTGAATGGATAAACTGTAGTACATCTAGGCAATGGAATATTAGTGATAAAAAGAAATGAGCTATTAAACCAGTAAAAGATATGGAAGAAATTTAAATGCATATTATTAGGTGAAAGAACCCAATCAGGAAAGGCTAATACTGTATGATTCCACCTATATGACATTCTGAAAAAAGGCAAAACTGTGGAGACCGTAAAAAGGTCAGTGGTTGCCAGAAGTTGAGGGTTGGAGGGTGGTGAACAGGCAGAGCCCAGAGGATTCTTAGGGTAGTGAAAGTACTCTGTATAATAGTATAATGGTGGATACATGTCATTATACATTTGGCCATATCCACAGAATGTACACCAAAAGTGAAACAATGTAAACTATAGACTTTGGGTGATAAAGATGTGTCAATGTAGGTTAATCAGTTGTAACAGACATGTCACTCTGGAGAGTGATACTGATAATGGTGGAGGCTATGCATGTGTGGGCCAGGGGGTATACTGGAAACCTCTGTACCTTCCTCTCAATTTTGATGTGAACTTAAATTTGCTCTAAAAAAAAAATTAAAATCTTAAAACATTATTCTAGTTCTAAAATTTAAAAAAGTACATTAAAATAAATTTAAATTCTTGATAGTTTAGAAAAGCATATTTCAGCTTCTAATTGTCATTAATAATGTCATAAAATTAAAAAAGAACCGTCCCATTTAGAAACTGTGATTACATAAAGAAAATGAGATTTTTTTCAAATATGAGACTTCACAAATATACTTGCTATTGTATTTCTAACATAAATTCGTGCCCTACAAGTGCAGAATTTCTGATAAATTGCATTGTGTATAATTCTCATCAAAAAAGAAAAAAAGATGTGGTAAATTTATATGCTACATTTCCAAGTACTTCCATTTTGCTCTGACATTAGTAAGAACCTAATACTCAGAATTTTACACAACTAATACTTGGATGCACTTTTCCCACAGTTATTCTGGCTCTGTAGGTCTTAGCATTGTTTCTCTTCCAATGCTTACACAATTCGAGTGCCAGACACTACAGGACACATTCATTGTGCCATAGCATCTCTGGCCCTGCACATCAGAGTCATGATGCCAGGAGAGTCAGCACAAGTGTCAGGACTATTCTTGAAACCCAGCACAACATATGGAGAGAAAGCAATAACTTAACGATATAATGAAGTGACTGGCAAGCCGTGTAAATATATTCTACTGAAACTAAAGTAAATTATCCTTATACCAGTTATCCGCTACTGTGTTAAAAAATCCAAAAAGAAAAATAAAACCCCACATAATATTGTGGCTTAAAGCAGTAACCATTTTATTGCTTACAATTCTGTGGGTAGGATATATGGGGTGTAGTGAGGATGGCTTATCTCTGTTCAGGGTGGTGTCTATCTGAGGTGGTTTGACTGGGGCTGGAAGACCAAAGTAGCTCCATTCAGTATCAGGGGCTTTGCTGCTGCTGTCAAACTGGGACACCTTGATTCCCTTCCATGTGGTTTCTCTCTCCATATGATATCTCATTCACTATGGTCTTTCTCTCCAAGTGGCTTCAATCTGGGTTCCAAGATTGAAAATGGAAGCTACAAATCTTCTTAAAGTAGGACTTAAAAATTTCACTCCTGCAACACTCTATTGGTGAAAGCAAGTCACAAGACCAGCGAGATTCAAGGGGAGTGAAGAGAAATAGACTCCACTTCCTGACGGGAAGTAGATACATATTGCAAAGGGGTGTGGACAAAGGGAGGACGATTCACCACAATCCATTACTCAGATTTCTTTTAGCTGGATTCCAGAAATGTCTACAACTACTGCAATACCCCTTGACCCAAGGAGTGGTGTGACCCATGGTAAGGAGATAGTGGTTTGAACCTATCACAGTTGATATATCTTAGTTTTGGAAAGTATATGTATATAAAAGACCATGGGAATAAACTTTTAGGGCCCAGATAAGAGCTTCAGAGCCTTGGAAAGATCTTGTGTAAGTGAGGAGCCCTGAGGCTTAAGGCTCATGAACACCAGTGTTCATCTGTAGTTAGGCACTAGCATCCACTCTCTTGATCAGGCCAAGACTGATAGATTCTCTTTCTCTCCTACCCCATATCTAATTAATCTGCAAACACCGTTGACTCAGTCTTTTAAAAGTTAGCCCCAACTCAACAATTTCTAAAGAATTTTATCACTAATGCATTAGTCCAAGACACCAGCGTCTTTTTCTAGACTCTTACAATGGACTCCCATATTATCCCCCCAATCCGATCCTTGCTTCTCTTATTTTTTGCACAGTAGTCAGAGTTAATTTTTTCAAAGACAAATTGAATTGTATGACTTGCCTGCTTTTGTTAACTTCAACTAAATCCCAACACATAGAAACGTATTTCAAAACTACTCTACTCTGATTTGTCATTGACTACCTCTGTGATGTGATTTTCTACCAGTTTCTCTGTTTCCTTCCTTTCTCTCTCTCTTACTCTGCTCCACCTTTATTTTCTTAATCACCATTATAATATAAAATCCTCGAGAATAGAGAATTTTATTCATTACCTAATACCCTGGGCCTTGCCTGTCATAAGTTAGTGACATAATAAACATTTGTTAAATAAATGGATATAATGTGGTTGAATTTTAGCAGCAAATTATATAAGATATATATTATCATTATTGAATTTGAGAGTACAAATTCTAATTTGAAATGAGATGAATGAAATCACCTTAAGTGTATGGCAGAGCTGCACCCAGACATTGGTCCAGTGCTCTTTCGGCTAAACACCTGCTAACACGATTTTTAGGCTTATTTTAATGAGAGAGAAACTTAACCCATTTTCTTACTGTTATAGAGAAGCACCATGAACATATGAAAGTTGGCCTTATTTCTGAATATGTTTCTGATTTTTTAATAATTAATAGCAAAATATTTATAAAGAAACACTTGTTGGCCCTTGCCTTTGGTATAACATGTTGTGGTCCTTATTGGTAGAGAATATTTAGGCATGGATTCCATTACTAACACATTGTTATCACTTCAGAGCTGAAGCTAATGAGACAATTCAACAATGACATGGTAGTCAATTTTGTTTTCTCAGACAATTCTCTCTCAGAAATTGGTAATAAGTGACTGTTGTTTCAGTTCCAGAAAAGAAATCACAAGCTATCTTTTAGGAAGTCAACATCTTTTTTAGTTGCACTTGGAAATTCATACTCAGCATCCAATAACAACACCAACAGACCTTCCAGATCTCCTTGTTGCTTTGGGTACCACACGGGTGTCTTCTAATCTGGTTTTGCAGAGGCCATGTAGAAATAGAGTTGGTGGGGAGATGTGTGGAAGAAAGGAGAGAAGGGTGGAAACAAAGGAGAGAGAGCTTAAAGACAGCCATGTCTTAAGCATCCTGGTCGTAGACGTTGCTGATTATACTCAATATCAATTTTTCTTTCTGTAGGGTATGGATGGTGAAGTTTCTCAGGTATCCTCGGGAGTCAGAGCATAGATTAAAGCAAGCTGCCTCAGGCTCCAGGCAGGAGGAAGCAAAACAAGAACTAATTCCTTTGCCTTGAAAAAGATACAGTAAGCAAATAAGCAGTAGGTTTAATAGAGACTGTTAAAAGCTTTAAACTATTTTCATGAAGATTTCTAACCATACATCAGTCTTATCCTCAAGATACTCTTATATCATGAGTCAAATTCTCTTTAGATATCTATTAGGTATGCTGACTAATTCCATAATAAGCTTTGGAAATTATCTTATTCCTTAATAAGTCCTTAAAAAATGAGCAACCAACATATTTATCAGGTAAGCAGTGCATAAGGGGTAAACACTATATGTATATTATTCACTTAAGGTACGCTCTGATCTTTTATGAATACTGCCTGATGGCTGAGGAAGAAATACATATTTCTTTTCTTTTTTTATATTTCTTTAGCCAAAGGCAGGATTTCTACTTCTATTAAAGATTTAATAAATTCAAAAGTAAGGAAATTACGTGCAGAAAAAGAGCTAGATTTCTCTTTAGGCCTTCCACATTAAGATAACATTACAAAGGATGAAAACAAAGGAAATTTAATTTGTTTCCCCTATTTCTCACTTCTTTATTCATACTACTCTGTCTTCTATTAATTTTCACCAGAGTTAGATTATGTTTTAACTCTCAAATTCCCTCACTTTTGTTGGTTTAAGTGATGCCCACAGGGGACATTTTTCAAAGTGGTATGTTAGGATTTAGCTGTGGGAGGCCCATTAATACACCACACAGAATTTTACTTGCTATAATGACATTTAAAGTGAGCTATTTGTTTAGACTGCGTTCTTTTTGTAGGCCTGAAGGTTACCATAGTAAAACCCCTTTGGCAAATGTGCAGTCAAAAATTTCTGGGTTAAAGTGGTAGGGGGGTAAGTAAGAGGACAATTCCAAAATATTTTATGAGCAAAACCCTGATAAAAGGGAGAGTCTCTGGGGCCTGTTTTTTTCCCATTTCCTTCTCTGAGAAACAAGAGCAAATGACTCTCAATCCCTGCTCCCTCTACCCTCAAAACTCTAACCTTCGAGAGGCTCCAAATTCTGATCTTTCAGATTCATCCTACAAATTAGATTTTTATGATATTATCAGGTCAAATTTTGTTTATGAATATCCAGTTTTTTGGCTATAGTTACAAATGATCATGAAGCTGAAATCTTCAGAGGCAGTGAACAAGGATTTTGAAGTCTGATAGGTTTTTATTCAAATCCTTAATTTGCTACTACTTATGACCTATGTAAACTTGGGTCAGTCACTTAACTTCTTTGATCTTCATTTCTCCTCATCTGTAAAAATGAAATGATACTAGATATTTTAGCAGAGTTGTCATGAAAACTGCTTTAGATGAAGAGAAATTTCCCAGCCCAATTCTTGGTCCACGGGCAAGCACAGATAAATGTTAGCTTCCCATCTCTTTTTAAATTTGTTACCATTTTGGATGAAATAAGCAAAGAGAGATGAGCATTCTCTTTTAGTGTAACAAATCTTTTTTAAGGTCCTATAAAGACAGGAAAACAATAACTATAGTGGGTGCTGTAGATATGCAGCTGGGCAAGTTTCACTTGACACTGCTTCATCTGTTCTGTCTGAATTCTATCAGGTACGTCCAAATAATGTAACATCCTCTTCCATTGTGGCTGAATGTTCACATTATGTCTTGATGATTCATGCCTTTGAAGGGAAATTGAATTAACCAAGGAGGGAAATAAAAAATTTAAAAATAAGTTTAACAAGATCAATTCTTTTATAATTGGACCGCTTACTCTCAGCCTTGAAAAATAGCATTTAAAAAGGTGTTCATGGTCTGTGACTATCATTTGTAAAGCAAAAACTAAGTTTCTTGCCCAGAGGCTCAGCTGGAAATGGTATCTTTGAAAAGACTTTCATTTTAAAGAATCTTACTGCATCTTTATACCATGTTTTCCCCCAGATTATTATTCTTGTCACTACCCTGCTTTAAACTAAGAGTATGGGAATGTATTGTACACTCAATTCCTGGCCCTTAACCTTGTCTTTATCAAAATGGTATTACTTTTATTCCTACAAATTAGTGTAGCATGCTATAGCTTTTTGGAGTTTGACAAGCCCTATGCTACTACTTGATAGCTGTGGGACTTTAGCCAAATCGCTTAACTTTTCTCAGCCTCAGTTTCTTCACCTGTCAGATGGAGATAATAATTTGTTTCACATATGTTTTTGTGAAGCATTACTGGGCTAAAAGTTGACTGAAATTTTCCTGTGTATTGTGGGTGGGAGCTAGTCTCCAAACACGGCCACCAATGAAAATGTCTTCTGAAATTGAAACCTTGTGTAGTCCCCTCACATATTGAAGATGGATTGCCCATGTAATGTACTTTGATACAACTAATATTTTAAAAGGAGGTTGGGAGTTAAAAGAACATTTTAAGAAAGATAAAGACCATCAGCAAAAGCCACAAAAGTAATTTGGAACATGCTTATGGGATAATAGGCAGACCGACTGATTAAGAGAAAGCATGCTAGAAAATCAGATAAATAAGATTTGATAGGCAAATAAAGCAGAAGTGACACTCTGCCATGTCTGGTCCTAAACCTTAAGAAGGCCTGGAAGTACCAGATTTGTGCTTTTAGGAGTCCTGAGCTATCATGTAAGAAGTCTGGCTACCCTGGTGGAGAGAGCATGTGTAGAGATGATGGGAAGACATCACAGGAAAAAGGAGAGAGAGAGAGAGAGACCAAGCCATTACAATAGCTGCCCCAGTGGTCCAGTGGACACTGGGAGCATAGACTTCCAGCCATAGACTGGAAGACTTCCAGCCATTTCCACCAAGGTCTCAGATATATGAGCCCCATCTGCCACCTGACTTCAGTTTCATTATACACCCCAAGCAAGACCAGCAGAGAAACCATAGAGCTGGGTACCAAACCCACACAATTGAGGGAAATAATAAAATGTTGCTTTAAGTGCCTAAGCCTTGTGAGGGTTTGTTATATAGCCATAGATAACCAAAAGAGCTGGGTAGTTTACATGTATATCTTCCTTCCTTTTCATTACTTTTCTCCCCTACTCTTCGTGTTCCCCACAGTTCAGTCCTTGGTCCTCTTGTTATCCTCCTCCACTATACTCTTTATTCAGAGCTAGCTTATTTTTACAGCTTCAAAAACTCTCTGCTCATGACTCCACAGTATTTTTCTATTCATGCCTCTTCACCTACATTATGGAACTGCACTCCTGTCAGCTTAGTGAATGCTTCTTCTCTCTAACTCTTCACCATTATCATAATACTTTTCTAGTTAAGGGTTTCCATAACTATTCATATAAATTTCAAGGACCTCCACGTTCCATTGACTTTTACTATCAAATCTTATTTCTTTCACTTCCTGGCATGATTTCTGTCCTCTTGTCAGTTGATCTTCTCACTGTCCCATAAGCAACAACTGCTTCTGTGCCTTTGCTGATGATGCTACTTCCTTTGAAATGTCCTCTCAACTTCCTTTTACTTTTCAAAATATTTATTATTCCTCCAGTTTGAATCCTATATCTTCCATGATTTTTTGCTAATTTCTCTTCCATTGCTTTTCTTTATCTCTGTGTTTCTACAGATTAATCACATAATTTCTAACTCTTCATATACTATTTTATAGGTTAGCTAACAGGTATATGTTATTGGCCACTAATCATTACAGTTGCAGGTTGGACTAATACTGAAGATATTATTTCTCAGCATCTTACTTTAGGGTCCAATTCATGAGTAGAATACCAAATTTAGGAAGACATTTGGAAATTGAACATAGTTCAATTTCATATGGCTTTGTGTAGAGCACAAGAAGTCAGCGGGCATGAGAGTACAGTGAGAAGGTAAAGATTATGAAAAGTCTTCTGTGCTATACAAAACGTTTTGTAATTTACTCTGTAGATCCTAGGAGACAATGAAGATTTTAGGAGAAGAGTAAAAGCCACTGATTTCTATTTTTTTGTGAAATGAAATTGGTGCTGTCAAGAGAACAGCTTGAGAGGTTGAGTTTTCGTGGTAGGGAGTGTGGAGTCAGTGAGATGAGTTAGGATGATAGAGCAATCATTAGATTAGGTGGGAGATGATAAAAACCTGAATAAGAGCAATGGAAGTGCAGAAAGGAGACAGAAGACACATGAGATTTCTTTAGAGAGAAGAATTTTCAGAATGCAGTAACCAATTGGCTGAAGAAGAGAGGATGAATATGACTCTGAGATTTCTGATTTAGGTAATGGCTGTACCTACACAAGGATAGGAAAGGTATAATGTGAAGCAAACAAATGGTGGTGAGGAATGATCAGGTTTTTTTGTTTTTTTTTGCATGTCTTAAACTTAAATTATCTATTGGATATATAAATGGAGATGTCCAGAGGGTGTCGAGAGAGAGAGATCTGACTTAAGGATATAGATTTCTGAATCATTACCATATATGTGGTAATAGAAATCTTGAGAATTAATGAAATCTCTCACAGAGAGTTTCAACTGAAAATGGGTCACTGAAGACCAATAAAAATTGAAGGTACGTGAAGAAGAGAAACACTTTAGATGGGAAAGAGACTCTAAGAAGTTGATATTGCTTAAGTATTAAATGCCCATGGAGAGCACAAGTAAGATAACACCCAAAAAACACAGTGAGTTTAGTTGGACTTCACTGGAGATTTTATTGAAGGCACATAGTTTGGGCTGAAGGTACATGGTCTGTGTTGGAGGTGGAAGCAATGAATGGGGATGAATGGGAAGTAAATAAGTACAGTAGGGCTGTGAAGGAAATGAAAGTTGATTAGTAATAGAGGCAAATGTAGCACAGTAGGACTTCTTGAATTATTTATTTATTTTTAAATTAGGGAAATTTGAGTTTGCACGATAAAGGACAGAAACTTGTGAAAAAAAAGAGGCTAAAGATATAACAGTGAGAAAGAGAGGGGCGATGCAGAAATGGAGGAGAGAAGAGAGGTCTGTAGGAAATTTATAATTTCTAAAATTGTATCTATATTCCTTCTTTGTGTAAACTGTATTTAAAATTTATTGCATTTAAATTATAATTAACTTCAATAATTGTCTTTTATATTTGCTATATAAAGAAAATTGTTCTGTCATGTGAACTTTATATTTTAGCCAAAAATAAGTTTCCGTTGAATGTATTTCATTAGATCAAGGAACACAAGCTAAGTTTTAATTACAAAATGTTTAAGGAAACAGAAAAGAACTTTATTTCAGTGTTTGATTTGTTTTTACAATTATCTGACATTAAAATTAGATTGGTATGGTGTATTGGCCATGAGTGTAGGTATACAATTATCTTAGAATATGCAATTATCACATAAACTTATTTTTTCATAACGTTTATTTGACCCACTAAAGAGCACTTAAATGATATATTTTGGCTTTCCATACTGAAATACAAATAAATTACTGAAAAATATAGAAATGAATAAAAACTAAATCTGATAATAAAATATCCCTCATATTTAATATTTTAAAATTCTTTAGGCGAAATAACATTGTTACTGCCACAAAATGCCTTCATGAAGGAAGAATACAAGAGCCTGGAACAATCAATATTTTTCTATTACAGTAGATCTTATGAATGATATAGCTAAATAGCTTTTCATTATAAACTAATTAAAACAATGACCATATCATTCTCATCATCTTCATTTTCATCAGACATTATTAGCTAAGATTTACTGAATGTCTTCTATATGCCAGGCTCACTACTAGGCAATTTAAATTTCTTTCTCTCTATCCTCAGAATTAACCTATGAAGTAAGAGTAAATGGACCACCATCTCTATGTTACAAACAGATACTGGAGAGGAAAATAGCTCTTTCCTCTTCATCACACGAAGCAAAATTCAAAGCCTTTAGAGCTTAAGCCTGGCTTTTATTTAGCTGAGGGGGCTGCCATTGTTAGCTAAATATCAGTAGCATCCAGTTCCTTTTAGCCTACCTGAAGGGGCAAAAATTCAAATGCATGGTATGAGGGTGAGGTACCTACACTTTCATGAGAGGATAGCCTTGCAAATATAAGGCAAATAGAAAAATATCTTCTTATAATTTGAGTTAAATTGTGTGTTAACAGTGAGAGGTTTGTCCTTGTGAGGCAGGATGTGTGTGTGTGCTGTGTGCGCGCACCTGTGCACACGCGTGCTCTAAGTACAAAGATTTAGTAATGAGTGGGAAAAAATGTCAGAAAACTACACTGATTGGGTGATATTTAAGGTGGCCCTAGTTAAGTGCTTGCACTCATCCCAGACTGTTTTGTGAGACATGAACTGCAATGCTATGTGAGTGTGACTTTAGACTGGGGTTTGGGTTTATCTGAAGATCTCAGAAAAAGCATAAATCAACTTGACAAGTGAGTGGTGTGTCTGGATGAGGCCAGGCCCTGTTGGAAAGTGGTGATGTTTTCTAACTGATGGATAAAGAATCACAAGGTGAAAGTTAGAAGTTGAAAATTCTCTCTTAGTTAATTAAGGACATGAGCTTTGGAGGCACAGCTAGGAACCAAGAGGCTCCCAAAGTATAGATCTTTTTCCTCTAGTAATGTGCATACACTTTCATTTTACTTATCTCATGTGTAGTATTTCTACCTTGATTTTTTGAACCCTTCTAATACAAGTTGAGCGCTTTGTAGAAAAGAGATTTGGAAAGGAGTCAGAGATTGTTTTATAATGGAGAATTCCACATAGAATTGGAGGAAACGGAAGAGGAGGAAATAGCTGAAAAACAGGAAGAGGTTCTAGAGCTGTGTTAACCAGTATGGCGGCCACTAGGCAAACGTTCTACTGAGAACTTGAACTATGGCTAGTCTGAGTTAAGAAGTTCTGTAAGTGTAATTTACATGCGAGATTACAAACCTTTATATGGAAAAAAAGTATCTCAATTTTTTATTACCTGTTGAAATATTTTGAATATATTAGGTTAAACAATACTTTATTACAATAATATTACTTGTTTCTTTTATTATTTTTAATGTAACTATTAAAACTATAAATTATGTGTATGGTTCACATATATTTCCATTTTACCATGCTGGTCTACACAGAAATTTGCAGGCAGTGAACAGTGGTCTACAGAGGAACAGAGAGGAACAAAATTTTAAATGACAAGTGACAACTATAGAGCTGCATGATGAACTGCCTAACAAACATAACCTTTCCCCATATATACCAGAGGGAAATGACCCATAAGAGAGGTGGAAAACTTCATTCTTCAGATACAGATTATTCAATTTTATAAATTAGTAAATTGAAGCACAGAAAAATATAAATAAAGTAATTCATCCAAGATCAGATGAGTAATTTCCCTCTCAGATGTTCCTAGTATTCTGTTGTGTTTATCTTGAGAATGTCTCAATGAATATTTGTCTAATTGTGTGATCATTCTCTTCCAATTACACAAGAAATAATAAAATGCTCTTCAAGTCTGCAGTGGGGGAAAAAAA
>NW_020172637.1:2202607-2282214 GCF_003031525.2 Neophocaena asiaeorientalis asiaeorientalis | reverse complement strand
AGAAAGGAAAATTCAGTTTCTAAGTTCCATGAACACCTGTGGAGGGGTTTCATAGGGTTTCTACTGCTTGTTTCAAATAAAAGTCACCAAGAAGGTAGGTGATGGTTATAATTTGGGGTCCCCCCTTTCTATATCTCAAATCCCCACATCTACATTTATAGATTATATTTTATGTACTTAGGCTCTTTCTGAGGGGGTTATACTTTTATTTTCCTGCTAAAATATAACAATCTCCCCTTACATGTTAGAAAAATACAGAAAAAGACACAAAAAAGAAAATGTTTAAAAATTCATCCCAAGGAGGAGCTTCAAGATGGCAGAGGAGTGAGAGGTGGAGATCACCTTCCTCCCCACAAATACATCAGAAATACATCTACATGTGGAACAACTCCTATAGAACACCCACTGAACGCTGGCAGAAGACCTCAGACCTCCCCAAAGGCAAGAAACTCCCCACATACCTGGGTAGGGCAAAAGAAGAAAGAATAAACAGAGACAAAAGGATAGGGATGGGACCTGTACCAGTGGGAGGGAGCCGTGAAAGAGGAAAGGCTTCCACACACTAGAAGCCCCTTCGTGGGCGGAGACTGAGGATGGCGGAGGGGGAAGCTTCGGAGCCATGGAGGAGAGCGCAGCAACAGGCGTGCGGAGGACAAAGTGGAGAGATTCCCGCACAGAGGATCAGTGCCGACCGGCACTAACAGCCCAAGAGGCTCGTCTGCTCACCCGTCGGGGTGGGCGGGGGCTGAGAGCTGAGGCTCGGGCTTCAGTCGGCATGCAGGGAGAGGACTGGGGTTGGCAACGTGAACACAGCCTGCAGGGGGTTAGTGTGCCACGGCTAGCAGGGAGGGCATCCGGGAAAAGGTCTGGAGCTGCAGAAGAGGCAAGAGACATTTTCTTCCCTCTTTGTTTCCTGGTGCGCAAGGAGAGGGGATTAAGAGCACCACTTAAAGGAGCTCCAGAGACGGGCGCGAGCTGTGGCTATCAGTGCAGACCCCAGAGACAGGCATAAGACGCTAAGGCTGCTGCTTCCGCCACCAAGAAGCCTGTGTGCAAGTACAGGTCACTGTCCACACAGCCCCTCCCAGGAGCCTGTGCAGCCTGCTACTGCCAGGGTCCTGTGATCCAGGGACAACTTCCACGAGAGAACACAGGGCGCGCCTCAGGCTGGTGCAATGTCCCGCTGGCCTCTGCCACCACAGGCTTGCCCTGCATCTGTACCCCTCCCCCTGGCCTGAGTGAGCCAGAGCCCCTGAATCAGCTGCTCCTTTAACCCCGTCCTGTCTGAGCGAAGAACACACGCCCTCAGGCAACCTACACACAGAGGCAGGTCCAAATCCAAAGCTGAACCCCAGGAGCTATGCAAACAAGAGAAAGGGAAATTTCTCCCAGCAGCCTCAGGAGCAGAGGATTAAATCTCCACAATCAACTTGATGTACCCTGCATCTCTGGAATACCTGAATAGACAATGAATCATCCCAAATTGAGGAGGTGGACTTTGGGAGAAACGATATATATATATATTTCCTTTCTTCTCTTTTTGTGAATGTGTATGTGTATGCTTCTGTGTGTGATTTTATCTGTATATCTTTGCTTTTACCATTTGTCCTAGGGTTCTGTCCTTTTTTTTGTTTTGTTTTTTTTTTTAGTATAGTTTTTAGTGTTTGTTATCATTGATGGATTTGTTTTTTGGTTTGGTTGCTCTCTTCTTTCTTTTTCTTTCATTACTTTAAAAATTCTTTTAAATAATTATTTTTTATTTTATTAATATTTTAATTTAATTTTATTTATTTTATCTTATCTTCTTCTTTCTTTCTTTCTTTTTCTCCCTTTCATTCTGAGCTGTGTGGATGACAGGCTCTTGGAGCTCCAGCCAGGCATCAGGGCTGTGCCTCTGAGGAGGGAGAGCCAAGTTCAGGACATTGGTCCACAGGAGACTTCACAGTTCCACGTAATATCAAATGGTGAAAATATCCCAGAGATCTCCATCTCAATGCCAAGACCCAGCTCCACTCAATGACCAGCAAGCTACAGTGCTTGACACCCTATGCCAAATAACTAGCAAGACAGGAAAACAGCCCCATCCATTAGAACAGAGGCTGCCTAAAATCATAATAAGGCCACAGACACCCGAAAACCCACCACCAGACATGGACCTGCCCACCAGAGAGACAAGATCCAGCCTCATCCACCAGAGCACAGGCACTAAGCCCCTCCACCAGGAAGCCTACACAACCCACTGAACCAGCCTTAGCCACTGGGGGTAGACACCTAAAACAACGGGAACTACGAACCAGCAACCTGCAAAAAGGAGACACCAAACACAGTAAGTTAAGCAAAATGAGAAGACAGAGAAACATACAGCAGATGAAGGAGTGAGGTAAAAACCCACCAGACCTAACAAATGAAGAGAAAATAGGCAGTATACCTGAAAAAGAATTCAGAATAATGATAGCAAAGATGATCCAAAGTCTTGGATATAGAATGGAGAAAATACAAGAAATGTTTAACAAGGACCTAGAAGAGCTAAAGAGCAAATAAACAATCATAAACAACAAAATAAATGACATTAAAAATTCTCTAGAAGGGATCAATAGCAGAATAACTGAGGCAGAAGAACGGATAAGTGACCTGGAAGTTAAAATAGTGGAAATAACTACTGCAGAGCACAATAAAGAAAAAAGAATGAAAAGAATTGAGGACAGGCTCAAAGACCTCTGGGACAATACTAAACGCACCAACATTCGAGTTATAGGGATCCCAGAAGAAGAAGAGAAAAAGAAAGGGACTGAGAAAATATTTGAAGAGATTATAATTGAAAACTTCCCTAATATGGGAAAGGAAATAGTTAATCAAGTCCAGGAAGCACAGAGAGTCCCATACAGGATAAATCCAAGGAGAAATATGCCAAGACACATATTAATCAAACTATCAAGAATTAAATACAAAGAAAAAAATGCTAAAAGCAGCAAGGGAAGAACAACAGATAACATGTGAGGGAATCCCCATAAGGTTAAAATCTGATCTTCCAGCAGAAATTCTGCAAGCCAGAAGGGAGTGGCAGGGCAAATTTAAAGTGGAGAAAGGAAAAATCTACAACCAAGATTACTCTACCCAGCAAGGATGTCATTCAGATTTGACTGAGAAATTAAAACCTTTACAGACAAGCAAAAGCTAAGAGGGTTCAGCACAACCAAACCAGCTTTACAACAAATGCTAAAGACACTTCTCTAGGCAGGAAACACAAGAGAAGGAAAACACCTACAATAACAGACCCAAAACAATTAAGAAATACATATTGATAATTACCTTAAATGTAAACAGATTAAATGCTCCAACCAAAAGACATAGACTGGCTGAATGGATACAAAAACAAAACCCATATATATGCTGTCTATAAGAGACCCACTTCAGACCTAGGGACACATACAGACTGAAAGTGAGGGGATGGAAAAAGATATTCCATGCAACTGGAAATCAAAGGAAAGCTGGAGTAACAATTTTCATAACAGACAAAATAGGCTTTAAAACAGTACATAAGGCAAATACTAACAGCCATAAAAGGGGAAATTGACAGTAACACAATCATGGTAGGGGACTTTAACACCCCACTTTCACCAATGGACAGATCATCCAAAATGAAAATAAATAAGGAAATATAAGCTTTAAATGATACATTAAACAATGTGGACTTAATTGATATTTATAGGACATTCCAACCAAAGACAACAGAATACACTTTATTCTCATGTGCCCATGGAACATTCTCCAGGATAGATCATATCTTGGGTCACAAATCAAGCCCTGGTAAATTTAAGAAAATTGAAATCGTATCAAGTATCTTTTCTGACCACGATGCTAGGAGAGTAGATATCAATTACAGGAAAAAAAATCTATAAAAAAAACAAACACATGGAGGCTCAACAATACACTACTTAATACCCAAGAGATCACTGAAGAAATAAAAGAGGAAATAAAAAATACCTAGAAACAAATGACAATGAAAACACTATGACCCAAAACCTATGGGATGCAGCAAAAGCAGTTCTAAGAGGGAAGTTTATAGCAACACAACCTACCTTAAGAAACAAGAAACATTTCAAATAAACAACCTAACCTTACACCTAAAGCAATGAGAGAAAGAAGAACAAAAAAACCCCAAAGTTAGCAGAAGGAAAGAAATCATAAAGATCAGATCAGAAATAAATGAAAAAGGAATGAAGGAATCAATAGCAAAGGTTAATAAAACCAAAAGCTGGTTCTTTGAGAAGATAAACAAAATTGATAAACCATTAGCCAGACTCATCAAGAAAAAAAGGGAGAAGACTCAAATCAATAGAATTATAAATGAATAAAGAGAAGTAACAAGTGACACTGCAGAAATACAAAGGATCATGAGAGACTACTACAAGCAACTCTGTGCCAATAAAATGGACAACCTGGAAGAAATGGGCAAATTCTTAGAAATGCATAACCTTCTGAGACTGAACCAGGACGAAATAGAAAATATGAAAAGACCAATCACAAGCACCGAAAATGAAACTGTGTTTTAAAAAACCTTCCAACAAACAAAAGCCCAGGACCAGATGACTTCACAGGCGAATTCTATCAAAATTTAGAGAAGAGCTAACACCTATCCTTCTCAAACTCTTCCACAATATAGTAGATGGAGGAACACTCCCAAACTCGTTCTACGAGGCCACCATCACCCTGATACCAAAACCAGACAAAGATATCACAAAAAAAGAAAACTACAGACCAATACCACTGATGAACATTGATGCAGAAATCCTCAACAAAATCCTAGCAAATAGAATCCAACAGCACATTAAAAGGATCATACACCAAGATCAAGAGGGGTTTATCCCAGGAATGCAAGGATTCTTCAACATACACAAATTAATCAATGTGATAACCCATATTAACAAATTGAAGGATAAAAACCATATGATCATCTCAATAGATGCAGAAAAAGCTTTCAATAAAATTCAATGCCCATTTATGATAAAAACCCTCCAGAAAGTAGGCATAGAGGGAACTTACCTCAACATAATAAAGGCAATATATGACAAACACACAACCAACATCGTTCTCAATGGAGAAAAACTGAAACCATTTCCACTGAGATCAGGAACAAGACAAGGTTGTAACCCTCAGAATAGGAGAAAATATTTGCAAATGAGGCAACTGACAAAGGATTAATCTCCAAAATTTACAAGCAGCTCATGCAGTTCAATATCAAAAAAATAAACAACCCAATCCAAAAATGGGCAGAAGACCTCAATAGACATTTCTCCAAAGAAGATATACAGATTGCCAACACATGAAAGAATGCTCAATATCATTAATCATTAGAGAAATGCAAATCAAAAGTACAATGCAATATCATCTCACACCGGTCAGAATGACCATCATCAAAAAATCTACAAGCAATAAAAGCTGGAGAGGGTGTGGAGATAAGGGAACCATCAAACACTGTTGGTGGGAATGTAAATTGATACAGCCACTATGGGGATAGCATGGAGTTTCCTTAGAAAACTAAAAATAGAACTACCATATGACCCAGCAATCCTACTACTGGGCATTTACCCTGAGAAAACCATAATTCAAAAAGAGTCATGTACCACAGTGTTCCTTGCAGCTCTATTTACAATAGCTAGGACATGGAAGCAACCTAAGTGTCCATCGACAGATGAATGGATAAAGAAAATGTGGCACATATATGCAATGGAATATTACTCAGCCATAAAGAGAAACAAAATTGAGTTATTTGTAGTGATGTGGATGGACCTAGAGTCTGTCATACAGAGTGAAATAAGTCAGCAAGAGAAAAACAAATACCATATGCTAATACATATATATGGGATCTTAAAAAAAAAAAAAAAAAGGTCATGAAGAACCTAAGGGCAAGATGGGAATAAAGACGCAGACCTACTAGAGAATGGACTTGAGGACACAGGGAGGGGGAAGGGTAAGCTGCGACAGAGTGAGAGAGTGGTAGTTTATATATGGACATATATACACTACCAAATGTAAAATAGATAGCTAGTGGGAAGCAGTCGCATAGCACAGGGAGATCGGCTCGGTGCTTTGTGAACAGCTAGAAGAGTGGGATAGGGAGCATGAGAGGGACGGAGACGCAGGAGGGAAGAGATATGTGGATATATGTATATGTATAATGGATTCACTTTGTTATAAAGCAGAAACTAACACACCATTGTAAAGCAATTATACTCCAATAGAAATGTTAAAAAAAAATTCATTCCATCCTGTACTAAAGAAATATTCAAAACCATTTATATATGTGTGTGTATATTTAAACTGTACACATTGTTTTTATAGCCAGTTTATTTTTCACTTAATCAATCTATAAACTTTTATTTCCCATTAAATATTTTTCCAAAGCAGCTATTTTCAATTATGGGTGCCTTACAGGCTCCCATGAGGGCAAGTGGAGACTGAGGGCCATAGAGGGCTGTGCTAATGAGAATACACTCATATCATTATTCTATTTTGCCATTCTAGTGTCATTGAGGTGTCATTTGAAGAGATAGTTGCTCTAATAAATACCTTTGGGCATATTTTTTAGAACAATATTCTAAAATATTATTTTTAAAGACTAAACTACCATGTGTAAAATATATAACTAGTGGGAACCTGCTATAAAGCACAGGAAGCTAAGCTCAGTGCTCTGTGATGACCTAGATGGGTGGGATGGGGAGGTCAGAGGTCTAAGAGGTAGGGTATATATGTATACATAATGCTGATTCACTTCATTGTATAGCAGAAACTAACACAAAATTGTAAAGCAATGATACTCCAATAAAAAAAAGGAAAAAAGCAAACAAACAAAAAAACTCAAAAATCTATAGGCAAATCACAGTGAGTAGCTTCCAAATCTTGTCAGCCTAGGCAGTTTTGTTTAGAACTTTTGTTTGCCTTTCCGGTTATCATCTAATGCACTAAATATATAACTATTTTATTTTCTAACTCCAACAAAAAAAAACAAGAAAAGTGGAGCTTGAGGTCAGAGACAGAGAAAAAGTGAAAAGGGATAAAAATTTCCCTTCTCTGTTACCTGGAGCTGGTTTGATGTTCAAGGTCCTTCTAGTGCTGAGCTTCTGGGTCTTGGGCACCCAGTCTTTGCTGAGGCAAGCACAGGACAGACATTCTCTCTTTGGATCCTCCTGACAGCCCTGTGTTATGCTTTCTATTTTATAGTTGAGGAAACTGAGGCTTCCATGGGTGACAAGCACTGGGGCGCACAATGGGAGGACCCAGAGGTGAGGCTGAACTCCACTTTCCTGGCTTCCCACTCTGCAGCCACCCTGGCCTGTGACAGCCCAGTCCTGCCTTTGAATCCTTGGACTTGCTGTCCATTTGCTTTGTGCCTTTGTCAGGACCCTTTTCTTAACATCCACATGGCTGGCTGCTTCTGATCCTTCAGCTCTCAGTTTAGGGTCACTTCCTTGAGAAAACTCTCCTGGCCACCCAGTCTAAAGTAGCCACTGCACCCCATTATCCTGTTGCCATGGCTGGTATTTATTTGTTGATTAATTTTGTCCACATCACATTTATCACAATTTGTAATTTTCTAATTTGTGTAATGATTCTGTCGTTCATAACTTCCTTCCCTTCTCAACTCTAAGCTCCATGAAGACAGGAATGACCTGCATTCTCACTGTGAAATGCCCATGTCTGGCTCAGAACTTCTCATAGGGATGGTGTTTAATAAATACTTGTTGAATTAAAAAAAAAAGACTATATGATATTTCATTGTTTTGACACCCCATCCCTTATTTAACCAATCTATGTTTAAAGAGGATTAATTTTTCTTGTTTCTTCTTGATGTTATAAATAATAATATAAAAAATATTAGTTCACAAATCTCTTCATGTATTTCACATGATTTTGATAGAATACATTTCTAGAAGCATAATCTTTCAGCTGAATGATACAACTTTTCATTACTTGTCAAGTGTCTTTCCTAATTTTTGCATCAGTGCATGCTACCAGCAGTGTATGTATTTTCATTTCACTGAAACATTGCTTACTGTGCATATTATATATTTTAAACTAATTCTATAGTTTGCAATGTTCTTTCATTCGTTAAATTTGTATTGCTTTTTTAAGTAGTGAAATTGTACAGCATTTCATGTTTACTTTTGTTTGGTTTGTTTTTCTCCTTATGTGAAATTTCTGCTCTCATCCTCACTTCAAATTTTTATGAGTCACATCAATTTCTTAGAGCTTTATATAAAGTAATATAATTAAGCCTTGTTAATACTCTTATATATGTATTCTTTTGATTTTAAATTAAAATTTTGTTTATAATGTTATTTTGACCTAAGGACGTGTTAAATTGTCATCCAAATAAATATCACTAAGGTTTCCTTAAAAGACTGCTCCTTTACATTTTTTCTTAGAGAAGTTTTTCCTCATGCCAAGAGCAAATGAATTTTCTTTTAGTTCCTTTAATGTGTAAGTTTTTTACATTGATATTAAATCCATATTTGTGTGTGGGAAGATGCACATGTACAATTAGGTGATGAAAATATTCTATAGTGAATTAAATGTTCTATCATCTAGCTATTGCCTCTAAATTCTACACTGATTATATTCTAAAATTTTCATTATACTTGGGTCACTTTGAGGGAATTTTGTTATTTTCCATTTATCTTTCTATTTTTGCACTTACTCATTTAAAAATTAATAAAGCTTTACAGTACATTTCAAAATATGAAAGAGCAAGGACCCTATTCATTAACTTTTTTCTATTAAATCCTTTATTTTCAATGATCCAGCTACCATATTGTTTCAAGATAGACTTTACATTTATGCCCTTATACATTAAATGTATACATTGATTTGGGGAAGACTGGTCACAGACTAATAAATTTTCTCATGGTTGCTTTCTCTGTTTAGTCATATTTTGTACAGTTCGGTTCAAAAAATTTCTCCAATAGGTTATTGCATGTTTCTTAAGTTTATTACTGTCTATCTGTATGCAAATGTATGTATAAAATAGTTTCTCATACATGGGTTATCATCAGAACATATAAAATTGGGAAATTTTATTAATAAATGTGTTTTATTTGATTATCTTGGATTTATAATAATAAAGCATCTGAACATAATATTTTCTCTCCTTTAAAGTGGTTTATACCTTATATTTGTAATTTTCTTTTTTTTACTTTGGTGAAAACTTCTAGAGAACTACCAAATATTACTGCTTATGACTATTGTTGCTGTTTCTGACTTTCATTAAGAAATGCTTCCAGGGGGCTTCCCTGGTGGCACAGTGGTTGAGAATCTGCCTTCCAATGCAGGGGACGCGGGTTCGAGCCCTGATCTGGGAGGATCCCACATGCCACGGAGCAACTGGGCCTGTGAGCCACAGCTACTGAGCCTGCGCGTCTGGAGCCTGTGCTCCGCAACAAGAGAGGCCGTGACAGTGAGAGGCCCGCGCACCGCAATGAAGAGTGGCCCCCGCTCGCCTCAACTAGAGAAAACCCTCACACAGAAATGAAAACCCAACACAGCCAAAATAAATAAATTTATTTTAAAAAAAAGAAATGCTTCCAGTTTTTTCAAATGGCAAAGGATGTGAGATAAACATTCTTTTTGTTTTGTGACTACATCCTTTCTTTGCTTTTAAAAGTTTTCTTATTGGGAAAAATTAAGAAATCTATTGGATAGCTGAATGTCCAACTTCTATAAAGGTGATCTCTTGCTTTTATTCTCCTTTCACTAACTGACACTTTTAATTAAATTAATAGAATCTTTAAGATTAAAACAAACATATTTCTATATTCAAACTTCTAGATGATGAAATATTCTTTTGATATATTACTGGATTCAATTTGCTAATATTTTGTTTAGGATTTTTATATCTAACTTCATAATTGAGATTGTTGTGTGGTCTTTTAAAAGTGTGTTTGTTTGGTTTGCCTTGTCTGTCTTTGTCGTGGTTGTAATCTGGGTAGTGCTAGCTTCATAAGATTAAGTATTCAAGAATGTTCTATGTTTGCTATATTCAGGAATGAACAAGGACCTTATGAAAAAACAAGAACCCTACTCAATTTTTTCTTTTAAACTTTTCCTTTCAATCAATCCAGCCACCAATTTTCCCCTAATTTATCACAGTTTTACGTGAAATATGTTTTAATTGTTTGAACTCTTCTATCCTGTGGTTGTAGCCTCCTTCTTATCTCTAATGGTGTGTATATAGATTTTTCTCTTTTTGTCTTACTAAATTCAGCCTTCTAAGTTTGTCTATTTTATCGTTTTTTTCAAAATATTTGTCCCTAGCCTTATTTATTATTATAATTTCTCATGTTATTAATTTCTTAGTCCTAATCTTCTCATGTTTATTTTGTCCTTTTCAAATTTATTGAATTGAATTTGATTTTATGTAGTGAAATATTTAATTTTATATTAGTTTTTTCTTATTTAATAATGAGAGTATTTTTGAATTATGAAAACTATATATAGTATTCCTTGTAATTATGAATACTTAGCTTTGAGTTTTCCCTTTGACCCTAGAGTTGGTTTTTTTTTTGTTTTTTTTTTTTTTGTGGTACGTGGGCCTCTCACTGTTGTGGCCTCTCCTGTTGCGGAGCACAGGCTCCGGACGCACAGGCTCAGCGGTCATGCCTCACGGGCCTAGCTGCTCCGCGGCATGTGGGATCTTCCCGTACTGGGGCACAAACCTGTGTCCCCTGCATCAGCAGGCAGACTCTCAACCACTGCGCCACCAGGGAAGCCCCGACCCTAGAGTTTTATGTAAAAATTTAAAAAAAGAAAAATCTGCCATGTTAGTTTCTTCGTTTTGTTGTTAATTTGTTATTTTATTGAATTTTGGACAAAAATTATTGTCAGTATTATATCTGTTTTCCGTGTATTTATTTGTTTTGTAGGTTTCTTTGTGTCTTATTATAAGATTAATTTTTATAAATATTCCAAATGCTGCTTTAGGAGAAGTGATCTCTTAAGAACATAAGGTTTAATAAAAAGAAATCTATTGAATCAAACATTAATTATTCAAATAACTTTATCCTTATTTTCTTTTTTTTAACCTTTCTTATAATATCTATTTCCCTTATGAATTTCTACATCACATTCAGATATCCCATATTTTATCTCAATCCATATTCTTATAATTTCATCATTCATATCTTGTTTCATGGAGTTTATATTTTATTGAATTTCAGCAGGCTAAAATTAATTTATTTTATAGAAAATTATTTAGCATTGTTATACCCTTATGTCTGCCTGTTAAGCACTACATCTTCTCCTTTTCTGGCTCACATAGGTATTTTTCTATCTTCTCGTATAAATGCTAATACTTTCTCTCTGTCACTGAAGTTGCCCTACAATGGGTTGTTCAGATTCTCCTTGAATTCTCACACTGCTCACCCGAGTTGCGTTTGAATCACCTTCTTAGTTTCCATGTCAGAAGGTTGATTTGTAAGACCAATTGTAGAGAATGGACTTAAGGACATGGGAAGGGGGAAGGGTAAGCTGGGACGAAGTGAAAGAGTGGCATAGACTAATATATACTACCAAATGTAAAATAGGTAGCCAGTGCGAAGCAGTCACATAGCACAGGGAGATCAGCTCGTGCTTGGTGATCACCTAGAGGGGTGGGATAGGGAGGATGGGAGGGAGACCCAAGAAGGAGGAGATATGGGGATATATGCATATGTATAGCTGATTCACTTTGTTATAAAGCAGAAACTAACACATCATTGTAAAGTAATTATACTCCAATAAAGATGTTTTTAAAAAAAACTCCATTACCTGAAAGACATGAAGAGTTAGGGCAATGGGAGTATCTGGCAGGTCAGTCTTTGCTGTGATTTTTTTTTTTTTTTGTAGTTATAGAATTCTTCCTATTTTACTACAGACACCTTGCTAGCCTAGTTTGTATTGGTACCTGAGGCTAGAATTATGCAGCTTTCGGTACAATTTCACACTGAGTCCTTTAACAGCAGATCCTTCCTGTGGAGAATATCCTATCCTGCATGATCCTTTTCTTAGGATGACTTGGCTTGAGGGTTCCACTAATGTGACATTGTTAGACTCTGTAAATCTACTACATATGTTCATATATATTTGAACTTCAGTATTGGGCAGAGTTTTAATTTTTCCCATGGGGAACCTACTCCTTTAGCAGGGGATCTAACTGTATATCTGTTGCAAATATTTATAAATATTCTGCCATAGTTAACAAAGTAGAATCCAATTCAGGAGACTTCAGTGTCAGATCTACTGATAGATATTCAACTCATATTGGATGATTAAGTCTTTTTTCTAGGATTCTTGGATTTCAGAATGCCAGAACTGCAAGATTGTGAGGGAAAACTCATGAAGCCCAGCTTCTGTGCATATGGAGAAAGCTCTCTGCAGAATGATGGCACGTGGGCACTGAGAGTTCACAGCCAGCAGGCAACTCTAATACCTACTCATCCCTCCTCATATGTGTACACTTCAACCAGGTGACTTCTATTTTTACCAGGAGTCAATTGCATTTTTTCCCCACAAATGCCCCAATATTTTTGCATGTGTAATTATCAAATTTAATGGGATATTATGCAAATTATAGAAATTAATGTGTCAAAAGGTCACATAAGAGAATGAACTTAGTAATAGTTTTATTTGTTCTAAGTAACAATTCTTCTTAGTTATCCAAATTTAGTCACATTCAAAGCTATACCCTGCCTCTCTGGGCTGGAGTTATCTTAACCTATCCTCTCTTGCATTATACTATTTGGCAAACTCCAGTCTTACCCTTTGGGTCCTTTGCTTTAATAACATTTTCTTAATGTTTAAATTTATTCAAATTAGGTTTCTGTAACATGAACATAGAAATACATGATAAATACACACAGTTAGGTAACCTCATGACACTCAGAGCATGATATCATGAGTGAACATTAATATACAGTTACATCATTCTCAACATAAAATTGTCAATGACAAAATGGTTATTTTTCTTCCAAGGATTTTGTATGTACAGAAGAAACCCTTAACTGACCTGCATTTAATAGGCTTTCTGATTATCCAGGGATCTCTAGTCCCTCTGTAACACCTGCAGCTGACTGATGCCTGTAATATTCTGGGTGCTCACAGCTGGTAAGCTTCTCTCTAAACACCTACCCTCCATGTGTATACATCTATTAAGTAACTTCTATGATTGCCAATAACCTGTTTTATTGTTTCTCACAAAATGCCAATATTTTCATGTTGCTATTTATGAAATGGACTATTAATGCAAATTATAGAAATATAAATGTGAAAATATTTGTTGTTTTGATGAAGACAAAATTGACTATGTTGTAAAGGTTTGGTAGAAGCAAGTTGAATTCAGTGGGATTGAAACCACTGTAAATGATGGAAAAATTTTTGCTAAATTCTGGAAAATTTTGCATTCACATAAAACTGGGATTTTTTTAAAACTAGATTTTTAGATCTTAACTATATTAAAGATGATTAAAACCCAAATCAACAGATCTATACTCTAAGAGGACTTGTCCTACTGTCAAAATATTGGTGAAAGAATATAGATTACATGTTTTAAGTTAAGGTGTGTCTCTCTATTTTTTATAATTCTCAATTCTAACTAATTTTTTAAATTAATTGAATAATTCTTATCCCCTGAGTTTTGCTACATTTTCTAAAAACATTAGACTTAGTAGAGCTCCATTAAATTTCTTAGTTTCCTTTCTCACACATACTCTGTATTTTTTATTTTCTATAGTATCTCTTTTAGCCCTTTAATTTTCAATTCCAGAAATTGACAAATTATTTCATTGGATAAATATTACTAAGTACCATGTGTCACTATGTTTCTATTTCTGTTTAAGTTAATGTGATTAAATAGAAAGACTCTTATTCCTTATGAGAGGCAGTGTAGTGTAGACTTTTTAGAAGAGTCAAGGTAGAGTGGATCAGAGAATGTGCTGGGAATCAGGCTATCTGGCTATTCCAGTCTTGACTCTGCCATCTCCTAAACTGAATGACTTTGGTCCATTTATGGTGGTTCTCTGTGCCTCACTTTTCCTTTGAGTAAAAAGAAGAAAGCTGTGTTACCTACTTCCTATGGCTGTTCTGAATATTAAATGAGTTAATACAGGTCCAGCCTTTTACAATACAGCCTCATTATCACTTAGCCAACTGCAAATCTAAAAATGTCCCAGGACACTTGTTGAGTTCTCAGATTTTGAAAACTAAACCTAAAATTTACAATAAACAAATAGTTTTTCTTTCATATATGTAACAATATCCATGTGTTTGATAATATTTTGTTAATAATCTCTAAAAGTCACAAATGTGTGTGTGTGTGTGTGTGTGAAATACAGGAGCAAGTTAATTAGAAATGAGTACTTTTACTTGAGGAAAGCTGCCTGGTAGGCTAAAACAACATCTTCATGGGGAAAATAATAAGTCCAATGGCTGGATTATCAAATGTAGCAGCTCAGTGGTTCAATTCATACCTGACAAGCTTCAAAGACGCTATGCAAATTCATCTCCCAGCTGCAAGGGTAATTAACATGGGTTTGTTGCAAGGACCTGTTCTTCTATCCATTCTTCTTCATGATTATTTTAGTAGCGTTACTATTGTCTGTAATTACTTAATCCACTCAGAGCAGATATAAAATTACCTTACTCTTGCGTGTAAAATAAGACTCTACCCTCTTCAAAATGCATGCTGTCTACTTGATATGCTAAGGTTGGGGCACCAGGTGGAGATGCAGGAAAACTGGATTCAGGCAGTACAGTTCTTTTCCACTCAGATTCTTGTTTGAACTGATCCCTTTGATATTGTTGGTGTTGCATACTTATTAGTGGATTTGCTGTTAATATTTCTTCTTGGTTCATTAGCAATGAAGTGTGTGTGTGTGCATGGATGTGTGTGTGTGTGTGTACGTGTGTTTGTCTGTTGCAGGGGAGTTAGTGGAAGAGCATTCAGGCCATCACCAAGGCTGTCAAGCATAACTGAGCTTCTCTCTAGCCAGAGAAAGTCACACAAGCTCTTAGCTTGCATGTGATTGGATCACTAAGAATCATGTTTGGTGTTTCTCAAAGACTCATCAAAGTTCCTTAAGAGCTTACAGGATCTGATTCAAAGGGCAAGTTCACACAGCATTACCCATTCAGCACTTGAATAGGGGCATCTCTGTGAAAGGATTTGCAGAAGCTCAGTACTTCAATGAAAACAAAAATAGCTGTGCTGATTATATGTTTTACAGACAATGTAGTCAGTTGTCTATGTTAGATTCTGTTAATTAAAATCTAATAAAATATAAAATAAATTATACAGAGTTGATCTCAATATTGCATCTATTTAGAAATTGAACAATTTAAAAATCAGTGGCTTACGGCAACAATCCTGTGTCTACCCTCATGTATTACTGATATAGAATATTCCATTGCACGAATCTCCCATGGTTTATTTTTCCTTTTTTACTCTTAATGGAGATTTAAATTATTTCCATTATTTTTCCTTATTTCAAAGAAGGTTTTTATGTCTCTTTGTGCATAGATGTGAGTTTTTTCCTAGGGACTGCTAGGTTGATGGATGTGTGTTTTCAAATTTGCCAGATAGTGTCAATTACTCCCCAAATGGTTATGTACACTACCACCACCAACTCTGTGAATTCTTTTTGTTCCATGTACTCACCATCTCTTGGTATTGTCTGATATTTAAAATGTAGCCATAGGATTACATAATGAAATACCTTATCATTTTAATTTTATTTTCCTGATTACTGAGGTCAGTGAGCATTTGTTCAGCATTTATTGGTTTTGTAGGATTCCTCTTCTGTAAATTGCTCTATGTATCATTTGCCCTATTTTGAATGAATTGCTTTCATGTTTGTTTGTATTAACTTCTATGTTGGACCAATACATTTTGATCTGTACCTTGTAATTTCGTATTTTCAGTGTCTTTTGATGTGCAGCAATTTTGATTTTTTTGTTGACAAATTTGTCCATCTTTGCTTTTATTATTTTTGTTTTGGGGAAGTTGATTTAAAAAATCCCTTCCAAATTACAATGTCATAAATACAATTTCTTTATATCTTCTAAAAGTCTAAGGTTTTACTTTTTAAAGTTTATTTTGCTTAGAATTGATTTTTGTACCTGATATGAGGTAGGAACAGAGTTTTTTTTCTACTATGAAACCATTTGTCCCAATGCCATTTATTGAATAATTCATTCTAATCTGTAATACCATCTCTGTTATAAACTGTTTCCTTTCATGCATGGTTCAGTATACTGTATTTTGTAATATAGATCTCTTTTTTTTATCCTTGTAACAACTTCACAGTCTTAACTACTACAGCTTAAAATAAGCCTTGAAATCACCTCAGTGATTTTCAAAAAAGTTAAAGTTGTTCTTGGCCCTTTTTCACATACATTTTGGAATTGGTTTGTCAAACCCTAGTCAAAATCTTATGTGGAGTTTGATTGGAATTGCATTCAATGTACAGATTAATTTGGGGCAAAAGTGACATATTTTTAATTGGGTCTTCTTATCTAAGAATATAATTTTCCTACTTATAGAGTTTTATGTCTTCCAATAAAGTTTTATACTTTTCTGTTATATTTCAGTTAGAGTTCTTCAGTGGGATCTATATTTTTATGCTATTGTAAATGAGATCTTTTAAATATTACATTTTCTAACATGTATTGCTTTGGAGTAGAAATTTATAAATTTGTCTTCTGTTCATCAATGTTCTTCAACTCTTATTAATTCTTGTTATTTTTTAATGTAGCCATCCTCAAATCATGGTGGTTTTGTTATTTCTTTTCTAGTTTCTATTTAGCTATGTGTGCCTTTATGTAATCTGACTCCATTAGCAAAATTCTCATAAACAATTTTGAATAATAGTGATTATGTCTATTTTGATCCTAATTTTCAAAACAATATTCCTGAAAACTCTTCTTTATGTATATTTTTAGCAATTGAGTTTTGATAGATAGCCTTTACTACATTCAGTTTTGTTTCTATTCATAGTTCCCTAAGATGGTTAATCATGAATAGGTGCTGATTTTTTAAACAAATTATTTTAATATAACTGGTGAGACAATTTTTCTCCTCTAATCTGCTAGGGTGGTGAATTATGTTGACATTCAATTATTAAAAAGCGCCTTGTATCTACTGGATAAACCCATCTTAGTCACAATTCATTTAAAAAATAAAATAATACTTTTTTTTTTGCTAAGATTGGTTTAAAATATTTTCATTCTGTTTTCGTGCGTAAGGGAATAAAGTCCAATTTTCTTCCCTATTACTCATCATGATTTTTTTTTAAATAATTCTACAACATTTCTATTGATTGATTGATTGGCTGTGTTGGGTCTTCGTTTCTGTGAGAGGGCTTTCTCTAGTTGCAGCAAGTGGGGGCCACTCTTCATCGTGGTGCACGGACCTCTCACTGTCGCGGCCTCTCTTGTTGCGGAGCAAAGGCTCCAGATGCGCAGGCTCAGCAGTTGTGGCTCACGGGCCCACTTGCTCCGCGGAATGTGGGATCTTCCCAGACCAGGACTCGAACTTGTGTCCCCTACACCAGCAGGCAGACTCTCAACCACTATGCCACCAGGGAAGCCCTCATCATGATTTTTATATCATGATAATTGTAGCTTCGTAAATTGATTTGGGAAGTATTTTCTATTTTTCTTTTTACTGTAAGAATTTGTGTAAGGATAGAATTACATGTTTTCTGAAATTTTAGTAGAATGTCTACAGTATTTCCCCCTCCCCTAGTACCCTTAACCCTGCTATTTAACTCCTGTTGTTTACCCAACTAGAATAGGTAGTGTGGTTCTGGAAATTACTAACATTTTAAAATAAGACTATTTAGAAATAATTTAAATAAGACTATTACATAAGTCTTTGTTACTACATCTTACTACACATATCATCTCCCTTGATAGTCTGTTGTTATCTCCTTCTCATCTTATTCTGTCTTAAGGTCTCAGTGGTTTGTTTACTTGTTTATGGACACAGGGGCATTAAAGACACATCTCAAATATTTCCTTTCCATCAAATTTATCCCATTAGGTTGTGCTAGAATGGCTATGGGATTTTGGGGAATCAGCCCAAGAGGAAGTTGATTCGATACATTTAGTTTGAGATTAGTGGGATACATTTTTGTGGTTTACAGTCAGTTTCATTTCTATTATATTGTTGCTAGCCACCCTGGTATAAAAGTAGCTTCCAGGTATACTGCTATTGTGTCAACTTATGTAACGTGATCCAAAGTTGCAGGTTCACAGCTCATACTATAATGTAAATATGTCCTTTAGCAACTGGCACTGGGGCCATGTTGGCAGTGAGAGAGAAGCAATATTTATAATCGCAGAGCAAGAAGCTGGTCTGTTGGAAGTTCTACCCAGCATCAGATGTGTAAAATTATAAGTGTAACTGTTTCTCTGGAACACCCTGTAAAAAATAAAGAGCTGTTCTATTAAAAGTATAGAAGTATACTTGATAGAGCAATTATTATAAATACACCATATATTTTTCTGTTGTGAATCACACAAAATAGAATTTATAAATTATGTGTTTCAGTGCGTGCCGTAATGAGACTACAAAGGGTAGTGTGTTTTTGTGAGAAGATGGGTGTTTAATGTAGCCCAGTGTATTAGATATATATTTCAGCATATATGACCTTGAAGTCTGGTGTATCTGGATAAAATTAAATGCAAGATTGCCACCAACACAGTCAACTGGCCTGAAGATGAACTATTTACAGTGATCAAAATCTCAGCTAAACCTATTAATGAGTCAATGTATTGAAAGAGTAACTTGATCATATAAAAAAAGAAATTTCTGTAAATCAGAGCAGAGTGCTAATTTTAAAATGTTGACTATGCCTTAATTTCAGATTAAATTTGTATATATACATTTTTCAAAAGTATTGATTATACAAAAATTCAAATGTAACAGAAAGCCAAAAGTTCACCCCGCAAATAGAACTTGTAGCCTTAGAATGTCAAAAGTGTATCCTATTTTTGACAATGGGTGGTACAAAAAGCACAGCAGTCTGTACCTAGTGGGCTGGAGGTGCAACTGCAGGCAGAAACCCAGCTTTCCTGAGAGCCTCTAGGAAGTATTCTCACTGCTCCCAGGCTTTCTTATGCTCTTTCAGCTTCAGACACTGCATGTATTCAGCCTCTGTCACTGGGTCCAGGGTTGTGTTGACTTTCTCTACTAGATGCCCATGCATCTCTCAGGGTCAAGCTGTTTTAATGATTTACTGTATTCTGATCCTCACCTTGGAGCTTTCTCCTGCTAGTCTCCTGGGTGTTTCCCAAACTATGAGAGAGAAAGCCCTGTACACGTTCTTCCTGCTGAGGCTTCTGTAGTGACCAAATTCTCACTGACATCAACCATCCTTCTGCCCAACAGTCATTTAGCTGAAGAGTAGCATATATATTGGAGATGGGGGTGGAGGAGTAGGGTATTAGGGTAGGCAAATGCTGGAAAGAAATCTCAAATGCCAAATCTTAGAATTGTAGCACAATAAGTGTATTTCTCTCTCATGTGAAAGTTCACTGTAGTCAACAGAGCCTGTGGGGAGCTTTGTGCTACACAGTCATTTAAAGAACTGTGAGTCTTTCTTCTGTGACAACCACAAAAGGTAGAAGATAAAAGGAATGGAGGATTGTGTAAGGGAGTATTAGGCCAATTTGGAAGTCATATGCATGATATTGACCTATATTCCATTGACCAGAACTTACTCATGTATCTATAATTAAATCCACATGAGCTGGGGAATGTAGCCTTCCTGTCAACCCAGTAATAAAATTAATTAGATTTAGTGAATGCATAGCATTTTGTCTGGGAAAGGTAACAAGTCACAATCAGCATACCACCTTTTTAGAACCATGTCCTTTTTTTTTCATACAGATTGTTTTTAATAATGGAATAGAAAATAATTGGAGGAATATTAGATATATGATAGGTAGACTGGATAATATTATAGTAGTAGATATGTGAAATAACAAAGCCTGAACTGGCCAAGTGATGATATAAATAAAAGTGGTAGAAGGATGGGGTAAGTTATTACACAGGTTCAGAGAGGAGTTGGAAACTTATCGGACCCAAGGACCAAATAAGAGAGAGAAGATTCATTTATAACTGTAAAGTTTACTGATGGGTGGAATGATGCTAACATAAATGGAAATGAAGAGCATAAAAGAAAGAGAGTACTTCAGTTGAAATTGATGAGCTCCATTTTGTAAATAACAGACTTGAACTTTCAGAAGGACTACAGAAGGTAGTGTCCAACAGGTCCAGAGAAATGTACTGGAGTTTAATTAAGCAGGACTGGGGCTAGAGATTTGATTAATTGTTTGCATAAGCATGAGAGCTTAATTCATGCAATTGTTAAGGGAGATACTGTAGAAGCATAATAAAGGAAGGCTGAAGGTGGTAAATTTATAGAGGAATTCGTGGAGAAGAAGAAAGGAAAGATAATTAGAAAGAATAGCATTTGCTTCTTTCTGATTAACAAGAGGGGCAACTGCAGCCCATGGCTGTGGAGAAAGAGGTAAAAAAATGTAAGATGTTAATTTTCTTGGGGTAGAGAGAGGTCAGTTCAAGATTAGAAACAAAAATCTTTAATCTTGATTGTCTTAATGTTTTTACTTCTTTTCTGCTGAAGGAATCTTTGCTATCTTAGTTTCTTCAGTGGTTTAATGAGATTTTCCAAAAAAATGTGTATTAGTCATTTGGGAAAGGATCCTCATTTTATTATGAAATTATTTTCAATTTATACCCTAAAAAAGAAGCACTGGATTTATCTGATCTAATAATCTGTTTTTGGTTTCACATATCTAATTATTTTACAGGAGGCAAATGGCAACACACGAACAGTAGGCTGTTCATGAAGAAAGGCCCTGTAAAGGTGGAAGATGAAAGGTAATTGATCATTCAGAAATATTACATTGTGCACTATAGTTAACCACATAAATTAATTATGACATGCTATTGTTTCAAAATTAGTATAGTAGTTAAGAGGCATTATTAGGATTTTAATACACATGTATTCAAGAAGCATTTATTGAAAATTTGTTTTGTTCTGAGCATTGTTCTAGAACCTGGAGATATGTAGGCAGATATGATACAGACTCTACATGCAAGGAGTGTAACCCACCCGGGAAATCAGTCCATATATGAATAATTACTTTGCAGTATAATAAATGCTTGTAGAAATGTGTCAGGATGCTGAAGAAACTCAGGACTAATTTATTCTCTCAACATACTATTGAGGTTATTTAGCTTGAAGGAAAGATATACAGGTGCCCCATGGCTTTATCTTGTCATCACTGCTAGTGAGGAGCAGGAAAGTTTTCTTCTATGAAACCACCAGCGGTTTGATGTCTATTGTTTATATACATATATTTGGCAGTACTGGAGGGTGACATTTAGGAATGTGGTTAAAAATTTTGGCCAATATATGAGGATAATGAGACAGTCAAGAAGAGGAAGAACCACAAATTATAGCAGGCTTTGGAAAATTCCTCAATCACACAAAGTACATTCAGCGTGAAAGCCTTAGAGCGGCATTTTTCCTACCCACACACATATTAAAACCTGTTTCTATCGCAGTATTTCTAATGCAAGATGCTATATGTTGACATAGTTGTTGCTTATTGAGAATGTTGTATTTTGTTTTATTTAAATATATTTAAAGAAATTGCTTCTTCACTTTCCTGTGATTCTTAGGGATAAAATATATTCTGGATATAAATTATTTCTAAATTTGGGTTCACTGGGTGGGAATAACAAAAGGAAATAGCCAGTGTTTGTCACAGTAATTTTTCAAATGATAGTATCTTTCGATCATATCAGTTTGTAGAATTACTTCAGTGAAAGAAAATGTCTATGCCAAACATTTTCTCGCAATCTGGACCGAGTGTCTAAGATGAGTTGGATTAAGAAGGGGTGGGAGAGCAAACTCTTGGCTGTATTTGTTGCATGCTTGTCTTTTAGAATATGCAAATATAGAGAAAAATACAAATACCCACTTCTCTAATGTCAATTTTAACTCCAGAGTATTTGGGACCTGGTATTCAGGGTTACTAAGGTTTAAAAAATTATTTTTTATTCATTCATTCATTTGTCATTCAACAGTATTGAATTAAACATTTCTTACTGTACTTAAAAATAGAAATAAATAAAGAACCAGGTAGACATGGTTATTTGACCATGGCGTTTAAAGTCGAGCAGGTAAGACGAACAAAAATAAAATTGAAATAAGTGTAATAAATGTTTTGATGAAGGAGAACCAGCTGCTATGGGAGCACATAGCACCAAATCTGGTTTGTGTGTGTGTGCATGTTTGTGGTGTGTATATTGTGTGTGCATGTTGGTGGTGTGTGTGCAGATGCACATCAGGACTTTTCCCAGGAGGAATGATGCTCATGCTGATATATTAAAAATGAATAGGAAATAGTAAAAGATAGAATATAGGCTTGATCACCCATGGTGTGCAGGGGACATCGGACAATAAAAGGAGCAATGGCATTGAAAGTGATCATTGCTTATGTGTCCTCAGGTAGATAATTTAACATTCAGATTATGCATAATTTAAGTATCTTGTTAGCTTGAAATTCAGTGACTTTATTGAATTAATCCTGAGTGGTTAAAAAATTTTTTTCTGCTCTGCAAATTTTATGACTCCTGATTGACTCAACACTTCACAGTTACAACTTATCCATTTTAATTCTGAAGACTGTACAATAGTAAGAAAGAATTTCTATCTAGGGGCAAGTTGAAAATTCTCATTGACCATAAAGCTAGAAATTTGATAAAAGGAGAGTTTTGACTTCCAAAAATGTGTTGTCTGGAAAAATATACTTCTGCAGTTTAGATTTCTTTGGTACAGTAGAATAAATAGAGGGCATGAGTTCTAGGATGGGGATGAAATGCAGTTTCTTTCAAGGTCTGAAGTGGAGAAGAGTTTGGGAGGAGAGCAAGCGATGGTGATACTGATGTGAATTCTGATCACCGAACTAATCCAACCAGCAGGGGATTTATTTCTGTCATGTTACGAGAAGCATATCTAGGGAGAGAAGAGGAAAATATTAGAATCTATACTTTCATTCAATATTTGTTCCACAAATATTTACCGAGTATTTTTTGTTTGACAGATACCATGCTAGGCACTTAAGGAGTTCAGAGTCCAGTGGGGGATATGAAAAGATTAATTATTTCATCAATGATAATAATAATAATAATAATAATAGTTAATGCTAAGTGAGTGCTTGCTGGGTTGGAGATCCTGTGCTTAGTCCTTCACGTGGCTTCTCTGAGTCAGTCCTCACAAAGAGTATCAGAGATGAGTGCTATTGTTAACCTAATTTTATAGAAACCTAAACTGAGGCGAAGGCAGTGAGATCAGTATTGTATCTGAGGTCACTCAAGTAGTAACAGGAACTGCTATGAAAGAAGTAAATGCAAGGCTTTTTTGCTTGTGAATTTTTAAATAAACATTTCATTTTTGAATATGTTTAGACATACAAAGATAGTCCAGGGTTATATATTCTTCATTCAGTTTTAGGTGTGAGAGTCCCCTAATGTTATTATCTTATATTTCTGTGTTACATTTGTCTAAACTAAGAAACGCACATTGGTACATTGCTATTAACTGAACTGTAGGTTTATTCCAATGTTACTAGTTTTCTCCTTTTTTTCTGTTTCAAGAACCAGTCTAGGAGATCATGTTACTTCAGGCTATGTTTGAAGTCTAAAGGTAGTACACAAAGAGGGTCACTGAGTTAGTATGGGAGTGGCAGGAAGGATGATGTGAGGAAGAGACAGAGGAAGACTTCCAAAGAAGAGGTGTTGCTTGAACTTGGCCTTGAAAGTTCAGAAAGAATTATTCAAGCAAAAAGCTATGGGAAGAGCATTGAAGACAAAAAGAAAAAAGGGTAAAAATTATGTTATAATAGGGTGAGTTGTGAGTAGTTCAAAATGATGGAAGCAAATCATGTATTTAGAAAAATAACAGGAAGATGAGACTAGGGAGTTAAGCCAGGGTGTAAAGTTAAAGGCTTTAATTACCAGGTTCAAGAATTTTCACTTTATATTACAGGTGTTCAAAGCCATGGAAAAACTTAAGCAGAGGAATAATAGTCAGGTTATCATGTTTGAAAGCTCCATTTTGTAGTATTATGGAGGTATAAACATTGGATTGGCCAAGAGAGATTATTTAGGATTTATTGCTATAGTCTGGGTGAGAAATAATGAAAATGGTGGAGAATTGAACAAAGTCCATGCCAGTAGATATGGAGAAGAGGATTCATAATTAAAAGATGGGAATAAATTTGCAAACATCACTTGAGAGAGATTAAGGGTTCAGGTTTACTCATTTGGTTGTTTGATCAATGGTTGTGCTATCCATCAAGATGGGAAATGAAAAAGGCAAATAGGAATGGGATTAAGATGATGAGTTTGAGGTGTTTTTTTTTTTTTGCTTGCAACATTCCAAGGAGGGTTTATTTAAGAAAAACAGCTGAATATTGGTACGAACAGTAAACCTCATGATGTTTTACCATCCCCTCAACCCATCCCTCTGTTGACTGAAGAAAAATGCCCAACCTACAAGTTATGAGTTAAATTTTATTCCAGGATCTTACTGAGTATTCTAGTCTGGGAGACATGTCTCAGAGAGCTCTGAGGAACTGCTCCAAAGAGGTAAGGGAGGAGCCAGGATATATATGAGGTGTTTTTGCTGGACAAAACATGTAGTTGAACATCAAAAGATTACTGTTAATCAGAAAAAAAAATGTATCTCAAGTTAATGATTTTAGTGCTTTTCTATGTATGGGAATATGCAAGAATCTGGGTTCATTGAAATTATTCCTTAGATATGCATCTTAACTATTTAGGGCCAGTATCCAAAGCACAGAATGCTTCCTGTTTTTCTCTATCCTGAATTCCTGTCAGGGCACACTGTCAGTAGGCAACTGCAGTGGTTTGAGTTCGACTTTTGACATCTCTTTTCTGAAGGTTGTTTGGTACCTACATTTGAAGAAACCCAATTGGCCATTGAAAATAAGGTTATGGGAAATCATATCTGGGATGATGATACAGACTGGGAATTCTGCATCATATTCATGGTGCTAAAGGCAAGCTCAGTGAGAACGTATAGGGTGACAGTAATTGAGAATCTAGGATTAGAGGAAAAAACAATTAAGAATGAACTGGTGAGAGAGAAGAGGAAAACTAGTGAATGCTGGCAAAGACAGGAGAGAAGAGAATCTTAAAAGGGAAATGCAGTCATTTTGCCATATGCTTCACAGTTGTTGAATAAAATAATGAATGAAAGACACTTCTGGCTTCAGCTCCACTATGTAAAGGTCTTGGTAGTCATCACCTCTACACTTACAACAAGATAAAAGCTGAGCAAACTAAAAATCAACCACTTTTTTTGGACCTATTAGAGACTGAGGTTACAGGGCAAATTTCCACACCCAAATCTGGAGAGTTAGGTGAATACAAAAAGTGAAGGCTGACATCTGTTACCTGGAACAAGATCCACTGGAGCCATAAACTGGTAGGAAGATAAATCAGAATTTTGACAAATTGTGGAGGCTGAATGTGAACTAGTCTGAGAGAAGAAATTTCCGAGACCCACACTTTCCTGGGTTATACCTCTAGGAACATCACTGTGTTCTCAAGGTAAAGAGCCAAGAAAGACCCTTCACGGCTCTGGCAGCGGGTTGGGGGAAGTAACCACTGTGAAATAACAGAGCATTCTTCATTACAAAGGCCTACTCCAATTTAGAAAGCAAATACTTTACCAGAGCCTTATCCCACCCAAGTGTGGGTCATTTCCTAGATTCCAGCCCTCTCTAGCCCTTTTTGGAGTCTCACATAGGGGAAAATTACTAAGAAACATGTGTTAAAGAAACAGCATAGGGACACAGGGCAATTAAAGGAATGATTTGTCATAAGATTGTAGAAAGTTTCCCTCCGCACAACAGGCTCCAATAAATAACAGTGGATTCTGGCAGCAGGAGCTGCAAGAAATAGACCCTGTCTGAGAAGCAGCACAAGGAGAAACTCCAAAGTCAAAGGACAGACAAAAATAAAGATACTAAAGGACATCGAAGCCTCTTTCCTCTACAGGTATGGCAAATATTAAATACAACTCCTAGCTATATTAGCATAAAACCTTACACTAAAGACCTATTTACTTGAGTTCCTATTACCCAATGTATCATGTTCATGTCCAGATTTCAACAAAAATCACAAGGTGACCTAAAAGGCAGTAATCAAAAACAAAAACAAATGAAGAAACACCAAAACTCACAGTTTGAAAAGACGAAGCAAACATCAGCACCAGATTAAGACCCAGATTTTAGAATTAGCAGGTTGAGCTTTAAAATAATATGAATACTGTGTTAAAGACGCTAATAGAAAAAGTAGACAACATGCAAGAACAGATGAGTAATATAAGCAAAGAGATGGAAACTTTAAGGAGGAGTCAAAAAGAAGTGTTAGAAATCAAAAACACTATAAACAGAAATGAAGGATGCCTTTAATGGCTCATCAGTAGATTGGACAAGATGAAATTCAAACAGAAAAAAGGAATGGAAAAACAGAAGAGAATAAAAAGTTGTAGCGTATGCATACTTGAAATACCAGATGGAGAAGAAAGAAAGGAACAGAAGAAATATTTGATATAATAATGTATAAGAATTTTCCAAAATTAATGACAGACATCAAACCATAGACCCAGGAAACTCAGAAAACACCACACAGAATAAATACCAAAAATTTGACACCTAGGGACATCACATTCAAAGTGCAAAAACCAAACACAAAGAGAAAATTTTGAAAGAATGCAGCGGGGGTGGGAGAGAAATATCTTGCTAATAGTGGAATAAGGTTAAGAATAACAGTATTCTTCTCATAAGAAATCATGCAAGCAAGAAAAGAGTGGAGTGAAGTATTTAAATAGTGGAAAGGAAAAGAAAATCCTACCAATATAGAATTCTACATCTAGAGAAATTGGCCTTCAGAATGAAGGAAAGATAAAGATTCTCTCAGACACACAAAATTCAAGGAATTTCATTGTAGCAGTTCTGTCCTGTGAGAAATGGCAAAAGAAATTTTTCAGGGAGAAGGAAAATGATGTGATCAGAAACTTTAGTTACATAAAGAAAGGAGCACTGGAGAAGAAATCAATGAAGGAAAGGTAAATATTTTATTTTTCTTACTCTTAATGGATCTAATAACTGTTAAAAATAGTAATAGTAACAATGTATTGGATGATTATAGCATATGAATAAGTGAAATAAATGACTGCAACATCACAAGGAACAGTGTAGTAGCCTATAACAGAATATGACCCATTACTACTCTCGTCCCTTATTTCCTTATGACAGAAGTGATTAGGTCATGATCAGACCCTCATGAATGGGATTAGTGCCCTTAAAAGAGGCCCCAGAAGTCTTCCTCACCCCTTCTTCCATGTTAGGTTACAATGAGAAGACAACTGCCCATGAGGAAGTGAGCCCTCACCAGACATTGCATCTAACAGCACCCTGATCTTGGACTTCCAGCCTCCAGAATTGTAAGAAATTTTTGTTGTATATAAGCCACCCAGTCTGTGGTATTTTGTTATACCAGTCCAAATGGATTAAGACAAACAATTCCTAGCAGCCCATAGTATCATCCCAGATGTAGATGAGAAATCTGCAAGATCAGAGAGCCTTGGTAACTTGCTGAAAATCACACAGCCAGCTTGTGACAATATCAAATCTTAAGCTCAGGACTGTTCAATTTCAAGGTTTGTGCTCTTTTCTCAGTGTGGTCTGACCTTCCAGACCATTGCTTTTGGACTGAGCTGATGGCACATTCTTAGGTAGTCTCAATTTTTAGCAATTGTGCTTTTTTTGACCTATAAGATAGGTAAGAAATACTTAAATAAAAATATTCTATATAAAACCGAATATTCTAGTTGTACACCCACTTTAAGTTTTCATCTGAACGTCTTTGTCTTGGTGAGACACTTGAACACAACCTCAAGTCTTTTCAAAGCTGGAACAACTGACTGATTCTGTCAGCTCACTCCCAGTAAAACAGAAAATGAAGCACTGGAGTGAAAACAATTACCCCACTGAACTGCCCTCTCTTTGTTTTGCTGAGGCTATGTATTTTGTTTATAAAAATAGCCCTTTTCTTTCACCTTCCCAAGTTTCAGCTCCTCCCTAAGTAGCTTGTCCAGTTTAGGCTCTTCTCCAATATTCTGGCCTTTGTCTACACCATTCCCAGCCCCACGGAAGCTGGGGCTGAGGTGGTGACTCTCTCTAAAGCTCACATCTCACCGTGGCATCCTGCACTTGGCTTGCTGGCTCTGAGGCTGCTTTCTGTCCTGACAACAAAACCTACATTCAGACACCCATCCCAAGAGTGGCCTTTGTATCTTCACACACTGCAGCCCTCACTCCAGGACATTTAGCTGTTCTGTTATCCATTGATGTGAAGTGACCTGAAGTACCTCGGGGAATGGGAAGGGCAAGGTCAGAGCACAATGGGCATGACCAGTCGGGATTTCCTTGAGAACGTGGCTTTCTCTCTTATTGTCGCTTCCTTATTCACTTCAGTGATCATCAGCAGGCACTCTAATTCCTACTCCGAAGAGAATTGTTTGACCTCTGTTCTTAATAAAAGTTTAATAGCCGATGATAGAGCAGTTTGGTGAGAGCTCATGATTTTTATTTCACCTAATATACCGGCATATTATGCACTTGAGTCATCTATGGGTTATTGTAAATAAAGTAAACAGCATATATTTACAGAATTGAGCAAACTGCATTTTATGATGCTATCCTCAAAACTTTCACACCCTGATCAGTAATAGCTCTTCCTCTCATTAGTGAGCATCAGTGAGATGCTCCCCTAATTAGCTATAAATTTACTGCTAAATAGCAGTCATTTCAAGTACTTTTCATTATTAAAACAAATACCTGGCAATTACACTCTTAGTACAAAAATCAATCCAGTTCTAAGCCTAAATTTAAAGCAAACTTAACACCCTCACTCCTGCATGCAACATGCTATCAGCAGGTTTTCTTTGTAGTATTTGAGGACCTCTATCAAGCCGGGATCCACCAAAAACATATGTAGAGTCAAGAACTAGATAAAAGCATTTGCTCAATTTTTATAATTACTTTGGAAGAGAGGCACACTGACAACAATTTTGGGAAATGTGGAAATGCTAGTTTCAGTACCCCTGCTTGGATTCTCTTTTCTAATCAGTGAATATCTGGGGACACTTACTCTGATCCCATCATTGAAGCCATAGAGATGATGAAGATATTTTCTTGACTCTTGAGAAATTTACCATATTGCAGGGAGTGCGTTGAGGAAAGTAGGCAGATGTGTATACATAAAGTATTGCATCATGGAAGGGGCAACCAAGTAGGTGTCCAGAGGACCCTGAGAGCACTGATGGATTTAGCTTAAGAGGAAAGGCTTGAGAAAGAGGATTTTTAGATTTATTTGTATTGAATGTAAGTAATAGAATATATGACATTTTAAAGGTAACATAGGCTAATTTAAAGACAATCAGGGGAAATCCTCTGCTTTAATCTCATCTCGACCATTTGTTAACTACGTAGCCATGTCTGCCATTTAAAAGCTGGGTGACTATGTGTCTTGGTCTTCTCATTTTAAACATGGAGATGTGAGTGCTGAAATGATGTAGGTAAAACTTATAGCACAGCAGCTGGCAAGAATAGATTCTCATTAACTTCTGCTCCTTCCCTTTCCCTTTTCTTCCTTGCATTTCCACTCCTTCCCTCTTCATGCCAAATGCCTTCATCTAGAATTCCAGGCTTTTCCACTGCCCTCCTATCTTATCACTTAGTGTCCTTCTTCAATGCTCAAGTCATTCCTTCTTTCAGGAAGGCTCTCCTTTTCCTTACCTTGCTTGCAATGTCAGAATTCTGTTCTTTCTTTAAGTACTGCTTCCTCATCCATGCCTATCCTGATCTCACCCACTGAACTCTTTCCTTCTTCTGAATTTCCATTATATTTTGCATATGTGTCTTAGTTCTCATTCTCATTACATTGTACATTGTAGTTACTTTTGTGCATGTCTTATTTATTTTTAGCCACCTAAAGAGTGGGATTAAATCGTCTGATAAATCTGTAAATCCAGTGCTTAGCACATTGTCAAAAGCTATCTCACAATTATTTTTAAACTAGTATCAATTCTTCCATTAGTTAAATAAAACTTTAGGTGTCTTTGGATTTGAAACATTTTAACGTGAAATTTATCTAAGTGGATAGTACCCAAAATTAGAAAATTAAAACACTAAGTGTATATTGAATCACTACAGGTCCAATTGGTTGCCTCCATATCTTCTTTACTAAACAAAATGATAAAAAGGCCTTTGTTCAGAATCATTTTCGTGTTCGACAAAGAGCTCATTATACCAAAGAACCTAAAGTTTGACTTGGGCTCAGAAGAATTCCTCTAAATTGAAAGAAAACAAACAAAAAAGGGAACACTACCATGCAATTGGACACTACATACCCATTCAAGACCACCTTTTTAAAGACTATTGAAGGACATGAAGAAATGTTCATAAGAATATTGAATAAAAAATATAAAATTATAGGATGCCAAATGACATAATAAATTTAATATCAGACAAAAATAAAATATACTGAAATGTAACCAAATGTTTTAAGTAACTATGTTGCAGTAAAATAAAATGCTGATTTTCACTTTATTTTATTTTTCTGTATTTTAAACACTTGTTTTCAATAAATTTGTGTCGCTTTTATAATGAGAGCAACAATTAAAATGTGTTTTTAATAGGGCAGTGGTTCTCAATTCGAGGTGATTCTATCCCTGAGGGGACATTTGGCAATTTTTGGAGATATTTTGCTCACCACTGCGGGGAGGGGATGTTGAGACTTAGTGGATAGATGCCAGCAACGAAGGATTATCTAGCACAAAAAGTCAATAGTGCTGAAGGTGAGAAGCCCTGGAATAGAAGGAAAGCAACCAAAATATACTAAAAGAGGAAATGACCTACCAAACCCTGGGTTATCAGTCAATATAATGGACTATTGTGCAGGTCTGAAAACTCATACTGCAAAACAGATGACTCAAGTGCATAATATGCCGGTATATTGGGTGAAATAAAAACCATGAGCTCTCACCAGACTGCTCTATCAGCTATTAAACTTTTATTAAGAACAGAGGTAAAGGGCTTCCCTGGTGGCACAGTGGTTGAGAGTCCGCCTGCTGATGCAGGGGACGCAGGTTCGTGCCCTGGTCCGGGAAGATTCCACATGCCGCGGAGTGGCTGGGCCCGTGAGCCATGGCCACTGAGCCTGCGCGTCCGGAGCCTGTGCTCTGCAACGGGAGAGGCCACAACGGTGAGAGGCCTGCATACCGCAAGCTAAAAAAGAAAAAAAAAAAGAAAGAAGAACAGAGGTCAAACAATTCTCTTCAGAGTAAGAATTAGAGTGCCTGCTGATGATCAGTGAAGTGAATAAGGAAGCAACAATAAGAGAGAAAGCCACGTTCTCAAGGAAATCCCGACTGGTCATGCCCATTGTGCTCTGACCTTGCCCTTCCCATTCCCCGAGGTACTTCAGGTCACTTCACATCAATGGATAACAGAACAGCTAAATGTCCTGGGTTTGACATGAACCTCATTCTGCCTATGGAAAAGGTATCTCTGCTTTCACTTTACTATGGCTCATTCTTGAATTCTTTGCTGCATGAAGCCAAAGACCCTCAACTCGGTGGCTTGTCCCAGGAACTTGCCTGAGACCTGGGACATGACCATCCTCTCATGCCCCATTTTCCTACAACATCTTTACAAAGGAAGAGGAAGAAGGTAGTCTTCTCTCCCTCCACACGTTTCCTTTGATTTTAAAAATGTAACCCACTTAGTTCTAGGGGCAGAGCCCTTTTGCCTGCTCACTTGTATACTTCACAAGCATCCTATATTAATAAATCTGCTGCTTGCCTATCACTTTGCCTTTTGCTGAATTCCTTCTGTGCCAACACATAAAGAACTTGAGCTTCACTGAGTCCTGAGACTAGCTGTGGGGTTTCAGTTAGAAGATTGTGGATTCAAGTCCCAACTGAGGTGCATCTGGGTTGGAGTCCCATCTGAAGTGTGCAGTTTCACTATGAACCACTCATACCAACTTTCTGGAAGTCCTCCCCCTCTCCACAATTCTTAACATGTTAAGTGGACCACTCTCTTGGACTCTTGTTTGTAAAGTACTGTTCATATCAACTATATCTGTACTGATTTCTGCCTGCTGGATCTACCAAGTGCTGAAAGAGGGGTATTGAAGCTTTCAACTTAATAGTGGATTCCTCTGTTTCTTTTTGCAGTTCTGTTAGTTTTTGCCTTAATTCTTTTGATGATTTTGGTTAGGTACATGTATGTTAGGGATTATTATGTCTCCCTCAAGATTTCATTGCTTTATCATTATGTAATATTCCTCTGTATCTCTGATCACTTTCTTTTTTCTGAAGTCTACTTTGACTGAAATTAATATTGTTACTCCGTTTTTCACTTGATTATAGTTAACATGGTATGTTCTCCATTTAATCTAGCTGTGTCTTTATATTTAAAATGGGTTTATTAAATGAGTAGATAACATATTTTTAGGTCTTATATGTTTTATCCACTCTGATGATCTGTGTTTTTATTTTATTTTTTTTAAGATGCACTTAAGTATTTTATTCTATTTACAACTTTAGCATATTTATTCATATATTTCTTTTTTGAATTTTTGCATTTTATTTATTTTTTAAATACAGCAGGTTATTAGTTATCCTATGTGTCTTTTTGAATTATGGTTTTCTCTGGGTATATGCCCAGTAGTGGGATTGCTGGGTCATATGGTAACTCTATGTTTACTTTTTTAAGGAACCTCCAGACTGTTCTCTATAGTGGCTGTATCAATTTACTTTCCCGCCAACAGTGCAAGAGTGTTCCCTTTTCTCCACACCCTCTCCAGCATTTGTTGTTTGTAGATTTTCTGATGATGCCCATTCTAACTGGTATGAGGTGATACTTCACTGTAGTTTTGATTTGCATTTCTCTAATAATTAGTGATGTTGAACAGCTCTTCATGTGCTTCTTGGCCATCTGTAAGTCTCCTTTGGAAAAATGTCCATTTAGGTCTTCTGCCCATTTTTGCATTGGGTTGTTTGTTTTCTTAATATTGAGTTGCATGAGCTGTTTATATATTTTGAGGATTAATCCTTTGTCCATTGATTCGTTTGCAAATATTTTCTCCCATTCTGAGGGTTGTCTTTTTTGTAGTTTCCTTAGCTTTGCAAAAGCTTTTAAGTTTCATTAGGTCCCATTTGTTTATTTTTGTTTTTATTTCCATTACTCTAGGAGGTGAATCAAAAAAGATCTTGCTGTGATTTATGTCAAAGAGTGTTCTTCCTATGTTTTCCTCTAAGAGTTTTAGAGTGTCTGGTCTTACATTTAGATCTCTAATCCATTTTGAGTTTATTTTTGTGTATGGTGTTAGGGAGTGTTCTAATTTTATTCTTTTACATATAGCTGTCCAATTTTCCTGGCACCACCTATTGAAGAGACTGTCTTTTCTCCATTGTGTATCCTTGCCTCCTTTGTCATAGATTAGTTGATCGTAGGTGTGTGGATTTACCTCTGGTATTTCTATCCTGTTCCATTGATCTACATTTCTGTTTTTGTGCCAGTATCATCTTTTCTTGATTACTGTAGCTTTGTAGTATAGTCTGAAGTCAGGGAGTCTGATTTCTCCAGCTCCATTTTTTTCCCTCAAGACTGCTTTGGCTATTCGGGGTCCTTTGTGTCTCCATACAAATTTTAAGATTTTTTGCTCTAGTTCTGTAAAAAAAATGCCATTGGTAATCTGATAGGGATTGCATTCAATCTGTAGATTGCTTTGGGTAGTATAGTCATTTTCACAATATTGATTCTTCCAATCCAAGAACATGGTATATCTACCCATCTGTTTGTATCATCTTTAATTTCTCTCATCAGTGTCTTATAGTTTTCTGCATACAGGTCTTTTGTCTCCCTAAGTAGGTTTATTCCTTGGTATTTTATTCTTTTTGTTGCAATGGTAAATGGAAGTGTTTCCTTAATTTCTCCTTCAGATTTTTAATCATTAGTGTACAAGAATGCAAGAGATTTCTGTGCATTAATTTTGTATCCTACAACTTTATCAAGTTCATTGATTAGCCCTAGTAGTTTTCTGGTGGCATCTTTAGGATTCTCTATGCATAGTATCATGTCATCTGCAAACAGTGACAATTTTACTTCTTTTCCAATTTGTATTCCTTTTATTTCGTTTTCTTCTGTGATTGCTGTGACTAGGACTTCCAAAACTATATTGAATAATAGTGATGAGAGTGGACATCCTTGTCTTGTTCCTGATCTTAGAGGAAATGCTTTCAGTTTTTCACCATTGAGAATGATGTTTGCTGTGGGTTTATCATATATGGCCTTTATTATGTTGAGGTAGGTTCCCTCTGTGCCCATTTTCTGGAGAGTTTTTATCATAAATAGGTGTCGAATTTTGTCAGAGCTTTTCTGCATCTGAGATGGTCATATGTTTTTTCTCCTTCAGTTTGTTAATATGGTGTATCACATTGATTGATTTGCATATATTGAAGAATCCTTGCATCCCTGGGATAAATCCCGCTTGATCATGGTATATGATCCTTTTACCGTGTCGGTGGATTCTGTTTGCTAGTATTTTGTTGAGGATTTTTGCATCTATATTTCAGTGATATTGGTCTGTAATTTTCTTTTTTGGTAGTATCTTTGTCTGATTATGGGATCAGGGTGATGGTGGCTTCATGGAATGAGTTTGGGACTGTTTCTTACTCTGCAGTTTTTTGGAAGAGTTTGAGAAGGATGGGCATTAGCTCTTCTCTAAACGATTGATAGACTTCACCTGTGAAGCCATCTGGTCCTGGGCTTCTGTTTGTTGGAAGATTATCAATCACAGTTTAAATTTCAGTGCTTGTGATTGATCTGTTTATATTTTCTATTTCTTCCTTGTTCATTCATGGAAGGTTGTGCTTCTCTAAGAATTTGGCCATTTCTTCCAGGTTGTCCATTTTACTGGCATATAGTTGCTTGTAGTAATCTCTCAGGATCCTTTGTATTTCTGCAGTGTCACTTGTTACTTCTCCTTTTTCATTTCTAATTTTATTGATTTGAGTCCTCTCCCTTTTTTTCTGATGAGTCTGGCTAATGGTTTATCAATTTTGTTTATCTTCTCAAAGAGCCAGGTGTTAGTTTTATTGACGTTTGATATTGTTTCCTTTGTTTCTATTTCATTTATTTCTGTTGTGATCTTTATGATTTCTTTCCTTCTGCTAACTTTGCATTTTGCTTGTTCTTCTTTCTCTAGTTCCTTTAGCTGTAAGGTTAGATTGTTTATTTAGGTTTTTCTTGTTTCTTGATGTAGGCTTGTATTGCTATAAACTTCCCTCTGAGAACAGCTTTTGCTGCATCCCATAGGTTTTGGATTGTCGTGTGTTCATTGTCATTTGCCTGTAGGTATTTTTTTATTTCCTCTCTGGTTTCTTCAGTGATCTCTTGGTTATTTAGTAACATATTGTTTAGCCTCCATGTGTTTGTATTTTTTACGTTTTGTTCCCTGTAATTGATTTCTAATCTCATAGTGCTGTGGTCAGAAAAGATGCTTGATATGACTTCAATTTTCTTAAATGTACTGAGGCTTGATTTGTGACCAGGATGTGATCTATCCTGGAGAATGTTCTGTGCACAGTTGAGAAGAAAGTGTATTCTGTTGTTTTTGGATGGAATGTCTTATAAGTATCAGTTAAGTCCATCTTGTTTAGTGTTCATTTAAAGCTTGTGTTTCCTTATTTATTTTCATTTTGGATGAGCTGTCCATTGGTGAAAGTGGGATGTTAAAGTCCCCTAGTATTATTGTGTTACTGTCAATTTCCCCTTTTTTGGCTGTTAGCATTTGCCTTATGTACTGAGGTGCTCCTGTATTGGGTGCATAAATATTTACAATTGTTATATCTTCTTGGATTGATCCCTCGATCATTATGTAGTGTCCTTCTTTGTCTCTTGTAATAGTCTTTTTTTTAAAGTCTATATTGTCTGATATAAGAATTGCTACTCCAGCTTTATTTTGATTTCCATTTGCATGGAATATCTTTTTCCATCCCCTCATTTTCAGTCTGTATGTGTCCCTAAGACTGAAGTGGGTCTCTCATAGACAGCATGTGTATGGGTCTTGTTTGTGTATCCATTCAGTGAGCCTGTGTCTTTTGGTTGGAGCATTTAATCCATTCACGTTTAAGGTAATTATCTATATGTATGTTCCTATTACTATTTTCTTAATTGTTTTGGGTTTGTTTTTGTAAGTCCTTTTCTTCTTTTGTGTTTCCCACTTAGAGAAGTTCCTTTAGAATTTGTTGTGGAGCTGGTTTGGTAGTGCTGAATTCTCTTAGCTTTTGCTTGTCTGTAAACCTTTGGATTTCTCCATTGAATCTGGATGAGATCCCTGCCAGGTAGAGTAATCTTGATTGTAGGTTCTTCCCTTTCATCACTTTAAGTATATCATGCCACTCCCTCTGGCTTGCAGAGTTTCTGCTGAGAAATCAGCTGTTAACCTTATGGGAGTTCCCTTGTGTGTTATTTGTCGTTTTTCCCTTGATGCTTTCAATAATTTTTCTTTGTCTTTAATTTTTGCCAAATTGATTACTATGTTTATAAGTGTGTTTCTCCTTGGGTTTACCTGTATGGGGCTCTCTGCGCTTCCTGGATTTGGGTGGCTATTTCCTTTCCCATGTTAGGGAGGTTTTCAACTATGATCTCTTCAAATATTTTCTCGGGTCCTTTATCTCTCTCTCCTCCTTCTGGGACCCCTATAATGCGAATGTTGTTGTGTTTCATGTTGTCCCAGAAGTCTCTTAAGCTGTCTTCATATCTTTTCTTTTTTCTGTTCCGCAGCAGTGAATTCCACCATTCTGTCTTCCTGCTCACTATCCGTTCTTCTGCCTCAGTTATTCTGCTATTGATTCCTTCTAGTGTAGTTTTCATTTCGGTTATTGTATTGTTCATCTCTGTTTGTTTGTTCTTTAATTCTTTTAGGTCTTCGTTAAACATTTCTTGAATCTTCTCGATCTTTGCCTCTTTCTTTTTCCAAGGTCCTGGGTCATCTTCACTATCATTATTCTGAATTCTCCTGGAAGCTTGCCTGTCTACACTTCATTTAGTTGTTTTTCTGGGGTTTTATGTTTTTCCTTCATCTGGTACATAGCCCTCTGCCTTTTCACTTTGTCTATCTTTCTGTGAATATAGTTTTTTTCCCACAGGCTGCAGGACTGTAGTTCTTCTTGCTTCTGCTGCCTGCCCTCTGGTGGAGGAGGCTACCTAAGAGGCTTGTGCAAGTTTTCTGATGGGAGGGACTGGTGGTAGGTAGAGCTGGCTGTTGCTCTGGTGGCCAGAGCTCAGTAAAACTTTATTCCACTTGTCTGCTGGTGGGTCATGCTGGGTTCCCTTCCTGTTGGTTTTTTGACCTGAGGCGACCCAACACTGGAGCCTACCTGGGATCTTTGGTGGGTCTAATGGCAGACTCTCTGAGGGTTCACACCAAGGAGTATTTCCCAGAACCTTTGCTGCCAGTGTCCTTGTCCTCACAGTGAGACACAGCCACCCCCCACCTCTGCACGAGACCCTGCAACACTAGCAGGTAGGTCTGGTTCAGTCTCCTATGGGGTCACTACTCCTTCCACTGGGTCCTGATGCACACACTACTTTGTGTGTGCCCTTCACAAGTGGAGTCTCTGTTTCCCCCAGTCCTGTCGAAGTCCTGCAATCAAATCCCGCTAGTTTTCAAAGTCTGATTTTCTAGGAATTCCTCCTCCCTTTGCTGGGCCCCCAGGTTGGGAAGCCTGATGTGGGGCTCAGAACCTTCACTCCAGTGGGTGGACTTCTGTGGTATACGTGTTCTCCAGTTTGTGAGTCACCCACCCAGCAGTTATGGGATTTGATTTTCTTGTGATTGTGCCACTCCTACCATCTCACTGTGGCTTCTCCTTTGTCTTTGGATGTGGGGTATCTTTTTTTGGTGAGTTCCAGTGTCTTCCTGTCGATGATTGTTCAGCAGTTAGTTGTGATTCTGGTGCTCTTGCAAGAGGGAGTGAGAGCACGTCCTTCTACTCTTCCATCTTAAACCAGTCTCCTCGATCTCTGTCTTTTTAATTGGTGTATTTAGACTATTCCATTTAAAATGATTATTGATATAGTTGAGGTAATGTCTAATATGTTTGTAATTATTTTCTATTTGTAGCAGTTATTCTCTGATTTTTTTTTCTTCTACCATTTTTATGCCCCCTCTGGTTTAATTGGACATTTTATATTATTTCATTTTCTCTCTGCTCTTAGCATATCAATTATCCTTCTTCTTAAAACTTTAGTTGTTTCTCTAGAATTTGAAATACACACTTCAAGTATTCTAAGTCTACTTTCAAATAACACTAGCTACTTCATGTGTAGTACACATACTTAATAACAAATTATTTCCAGTTCCTACTTTCTGTGTCTTAGAACATTTCTGTCATTAATTTTACTTATCCACATGCTATAATTACCCCATACATTGTTACTATTATTACTTTGAACAGATAGTTGTCTCTTAGATCAACCACGATTAAGAAAATTAAAAACTTTTATCTTCATTTATTTCTTCTCTGGCATTTTTCCTTTGTTTACATATATCTGACTCTCTGACTTATACCATTTTCTTCTCTATGAAGAACTTCTTTTAACATTTCTTTCAGAACAAGTCTGCTGCAATGAAATTCTGGTTTTGTTCACTTGAAACAGTCTTTCTTCTTCTTATTCTTTTTTTTTTTTTTTTGCGGTATGCGGGCCTCTAACTGTTGCAGCCTCTCCCGTTGCAGAGCACAGTCTCTGGATGTGCAGGCTCAGCGGCCATGGCTCACGGGCCTAGCTGCTCCGCGGCATGTGGGATCTTCCCGGACTGGGGCACAAACCCGTGTCCTCTGCATCGGCAGGCAGACTCTCAACCACTGCGCCACCAGGGAAGCCCTCTTCTTCTTTTTTGACTTGATTTCATTGGATATAGAATTCTGGATGGGTTGGTCCTCTTTTTTTTTTTTTTTTTTTAATGCTTTACATATTTCCCTCCATTCTCTTCTTGTTTATGTGTTTTCTGAGAAGAAACTCATAAGAATGTAATTCTTATCCTAGATGTTCTACTGTTTGCAGGGTATTTTTATTCCTTTAGTCTTCTTTTAAGATTTTTACCTTTGTTTTTGGCCTTTTGAATATGATATGCCAAAGTTTAAATTTTTTGGTATTTATTCTGCTTGGTGTTCTCTGAGTTTCTGGGTCTGTGGTTTGGTGTCTGTCATTCATTTTGGAAAACTCTCAACTGTAACCCATGGAATAATAAAAACTAAGGTCAATAGCCCTTCAGTGTAAGGTTTTATGTTAATATGGTTAGGAGTTTGTGTTCAATGTTTGCTGTAGCTATAGGTGTCAGAGGCTTCAAATTTCTCTAGTAGCCTTATTTTTGTATCTTTTTCTGAATTTGGGCCTTTACTTTTTTACTGCTCTTCAGAGAGTATGTGTTTCTTGCAGCTCTTTGAGCTATAATACACTATTATTTATTGAAGCCTTATTGATGTAATCATATAGTATGGGAGAGAGGGGCAGAGGAAGCATTCTACAGTTTTGTGATTAAATCCCATTCATTTAGTGGCCCTATGATCCTGGTGTGTGAACTTCACAACTGTTTTTCCCTCTAGGTAAGACAGAAAGGCTAGAAGGTGTTGAAGTCAGGCAAGTACCTATTTCTTAGGTAGAATGAGTCTCTGGTAGTCTGTTACCCTGGAGAGTAGGCTTATGCATGTTATGTAGAATACTCTGGGTCTTTTCAAAATCGTTGCTTTTCTCTCCTTGTCAGAAAAACAAGGGGAATTTTTCCTTTTTCTTTGTCATTAGTATCTGTTGGGGTTCCTGGAATTTAAACCTATGGAAGTGTTGGTGTCCTCCTAAATCCACAGCTCTGAGCAATTTCTCATTCTCATACTAGTTCACAGGCACACTCCAGTAATTTTGTCAAAATTACCATTCAGCCCTCCTACCAATTTATGGCTTCATTCACTTTTGCTCCAGGTAAGCTGATCTCTGACGTGATTCTCTCTATTCACTTGACTCTCCAGATTTTGGGGTGTCCGTTTGCCCTGCCACCTCGCTTTTTCTGATGGGTTCAAGTGAAGTAATCAGTTTCTCTTTGTTCAGCTTGATTCTTCTAAGAACAGCAGTGACATCTTCCAAGCTCAATACCTGTCAGAATTGAAAGCAGAAGTCCTACATAATCCTTACAGACATTTTAGTTTCCATTTTAAAATCCATTGGAATATATATAAAATATTGTACCCCTGGTAATTCTTATTCTATCCTCAAAAATCCTTAAACTTTCAAGAAAATGTTACTTAATAAAAATGTTTATTTCCCTGTATGCAATCTCCAGAGAGCTGTCAAACTCTTTTTGTGAATATTGTACCCATGGTAACTCTTAGTCTGTTCTCAGAAATCCTTAAACACTCAAGAAAATATTACTTAACTGTAACTTTTATTCCCCAATATACAATCTCCAGGGAGCTATCAGCCTCTTTGTTGAATAATATTTTGATCACTGTTTTATAAGCAGGCAGAAAATTAACAAACAAAAATCCTCTCATTAGTTGAGACTTTGAGATTTGAATCTTTCCATAGCTGAAAATGATTCTAAATAATAAAGCTTCCTAAAATAATTTGTTGCAGCCCTAACCAGAACAATAGTTTTCTACTTTCTTTATTTTGTAAGTTATTTTCTTATTACATTTTTATTACTCTTTGAGTTTTCCTTTTCCTTTTATATTATTGTTTGGTCTATGTGGTTTTATCTATGGAAAATTATACATTCTTTTCAAACAAATAGAGTATTTATCAAGATAGATATATTCTGGGCCAAAAATGAGTGTTAATAAGTTTAAAAGAATTTCAATCATATAAAGTATGTGCCCTGACCATAAGAGCATTAAATTATAAATCAGTAGATGAAAAATAGGTGGAAGTCCAGAAATGATAACTTCAACTAACTGGTAGTTCAAAGAAGAAAAGTAAAGTATTTTTAACTGGATGAAAATGCGAACAGACACACCAAAATTTGCAAGATGCTGTTAATACAGTAATTAGGGGACATTTATAAGTATTAAAATCCAATACTAGAAATGAGAAAAAAGTCTCAAATCAGTATCCACAACGTTTTCTTTAAGACTCAAAGAGCAAATTGAACTCAAATTAATCACATATGGAAAATAATGAGAGAAATCAATGAAATAGAAAATGGTGAAAACAATAGAGAAAATCAATGTAACCAAAAATAGATTTATGAAACAATTAATAAAACTGAAAAACTTCTAGCCAGGCAAAACAGGGGAAAAAAGGACATAAATTGCCAACATCAGGAACGAGAGACGTGGCATCAATACAAATTCTACAAAATATTGAAAGACTAGTAAGGAAATAGTCTGAACAACTTTATGGCAATAAATTTAACAACTTAGATGAAGTGAACAAACTCCCAAATCTCACTCAATAGATAAAATCTTCTTTAAGTTAATAGATAATCTGAATGGCACTATTCTATTAAATTTAATTTGAAGTTACAACTTTCCCACAAAGAAAACTCCAGGCTCACATCACTTGGTGAATTCTTCTAAATATGTACGGAAGAAATAATAGCAATCCTAAACAAATGTTTCTAGAAGATTGAAGACAAGTGAATGCTTAAATAACACGTTTTATGAATCAAGTACTTTCTCAATTCCAAAACTAGAGAAAAAGACATCATAGGAAAAGGAAACTACAGACTAATATCCTTCATGAACATAGATGCAACAATTCTTAACAAAAAATTTAGCAATTAAATCCAGTAGGATGTAAAAATATAAGACAGCATAATAACAAAGGATTTGTCCTGGGAATTCAATGTTAGTGAATTTAAAAATCAATCAGAATCATTAACCTACCCAATACTATATACTAAAATTAACATCAAATTGGATCATAGAATTAAATATAAAAATTAAACTATAAACTTATGGAAGAAAACATAGGAGAAAATCTTTATGAACTTGGGTTAGGCAAAATTCTTAGGTACAGCCTCAAAAGCATGCTCTATGAAAGGATAAAAATTGATAAATTGGACCTCATCCATGTAAAGACTTACGCTCTGAAAAATTCTGTTAAAAGACTGCAAAGACAAGGCAAAGATTGGAAAAAAGTATTTACAAATACATGGGTGGGAAGACATGTGGATGGGAAATATGCACATGAAAAGATACTCAGCATCTTTAGTCATTTGAGAAATGTAAATTAAACTCACAATGAGATATCATTACACTACTATTCGTATGGCTAAAATTTAAAAGGCTGATCATACCAGATGTTGGCTAGAATATTGATAGACTGGAACTCTCTTATAGTGCTTGTAAGAATGTGAAATGCTACAACCACTTTGGAAAACAGCCTGACAGTTTCTTAAAAAGGTAAGCATACATGAATCACCTGATCTAGCTATTCTACTCTTAACTGAGAGAAATGGAAGCATATGTCCATTCAAAGTCTTATACATGAATGTTGATGGAAACCTAAATGTAATAGGTAAAACCTGGAAAAAACTCAGATGTACATCAACAGGTAAAAATATAAACAAAGAGTGCTGTATACAATACAATGGAAGACTGCTATGCAAGAATTATGTATGGATTATTAATAAATGCAACAGTATGTATGAATCTCAAAATATTAATATTTAAATTGTGACAGAAAACAGGCAAAATGAGTATATACTGTATATTTTCCATTTATATCAAACTCTAGAAAATACAAACTAATTTTTAGTGAGTGAAAGCCAGTCAGCGGTTATTTAGGGATGGGAAGGAGCTGGGGAGTGGCAGAAAGGTAAGATTACAAAGAGACATAAAGAAACTTTGAGTGTGATGTATATATTCACTATTTTAAGTGTGCTGGAGCTTAACAGATATATATATATATATGCCAAAACATTAAATTATACAATTAAAATATGTTTATTTTATATCAATTATACCTACATAAATATTTACAAAACTTAATGTAAGAGCAGTTAGTTACATTAACTAACAAAAATTATGTGGTAGTATGAAGAGAAAATAAAAAGAGAGTCTACTCAAATTTATGGTTGTCAGTGATCTCTGTGTTTTTGTTGTTCTTGTTTCTCTAAATGTACTGTGCTTATTTCATTTCATCTATGTCCATTATTATTTTTAGTAACACATTGCTCCTTGCAATTTTCAGAATTTGTTTATCAGTTCTGTCTGGCATGGTTTTGATTTGTCTTCAATTTATTTCTTTATCTTAAAGTATGTTTTATTCTCTTTGATTAAAAAAATAAATATATGCTCTCATTAAGTTTTTCCTATGAAAAATATTTTGGGGTGATGTTTTTCTGTTCTTTGGGATTTTCTTGTTTGTTTGTTATTTTGCTTTACATGCTGGGTTTTTTCCCCCAATTCTTTTCCTCTGTCTAGCTTTTGCTTTTCTCTCTTTCATAGAAACATACTATTTCTTTTCATCCTCTTTATGTTTAGTATCAGCAGCTTTGTTTTCCTGATATTGTGTAGAGTAAATTATCTTTTGTTCCTTTCCCCTATTTCCTTTTTTTTGCGGTACATGGGCCTCTCACTGTCGTGGCCTCTCCCGTTGCGGAGCACAGGCTCTGGACGCGCAGTCTTAGCGGCCATGGCTCACGGGCCCAGCCGCTCTGTGGCATGTGGGATCCTCCCGGACCGGGGCATGAACCCGTGTCCCCTGCATTGGCAGGTGGACTCTCAACCACTGCGCCACCAGGGAAGCCCTCCCCTATTTCTTGAGGTCTGTTTTTTCCTCTGAGTTAGAGTGTGAGGATTTAAATATAACTTCTGTTTCATGAGGTTATAGCAGGTGAGGGAGTTTCTTAGCTGGAATGATGTAAAGCCTTATTCTTTCTCATTGTATATGTTGTTAAATGCTCTGTACCATGGTTCATTTTACCTACTGGAGGCAGGGCTGGAGGGGCACTGAGGTAGTATCTTATGATGTGGGATATACTGTGGGTTTGGAATCATGCCTTTCATTCATATTGGTAACCTGCAGTTTGGGCTTCCGTCAGAGACAATTGTCCCCAGTAGCCCCATGCTTAAAAGCCGTTTACTTCCAGTTAGTCAAAAAGGGTGATTTACGGATATCCTTGAGAATTTTGAGGTCGCTGAGACTCAGCATTATGACTTTGGAGAAAGAGAGAGTTCAGAGTCATGCCATGTATTCATACAATCTTCAGTAACTTTTCTGACTTACTTCTTTTGAGTTTATGGCAGGAAATTATGGATATTTTCTCATTTGGGGTAACACTTTTTGAGTTATTTTGTACTCTTATTGGGAGAACATTTTACAAGGCTTGACTTCACTATTTTTACCCAGAAATTACAAAGATGTATTCCAGAGTTAATTATCTGTGAATTATTTAATTATCTAAGGGAACCAACTGATATATCAATTACTTAAAAAATGTGGTTACAAAGTGGTTTGAAACTAAAAAGAATAATCTTTGCCCCTGTGCTAAGTGGATAGATCTATTAAATGAAATTGCAGTGAGAATTCCTAAACATTTATCTAAGAAAGAGCACTAAATACTGGGGAATTGACATAAAACTAATTTAAAAAAAAATTCTTCTCTGAGGTTTCTCTAAATTTTTAATTTTTGAGTGGTGGGCCTAACTGAATAAGACATGTGTACTTTGTTATTGCTGGGACTCATGTTCTTATTAGAAAGCCACTGGCAGAGTCACATGTTAATAAACAATGAAGGTGGCAAGAAGAGGCAGTGTTCAAAGATCAAGAAGCTCTAAAGAAGATAACCGAAGCTAATTTCACTTGATAAACCCAGTCTAAATTCTCATTCTGTATATTGAAATTGCAACATATTCCCCTGTTATGGTCTTGAGGATAGTAAAAGATGAAGAAATAGATTCATGCCTTACTCATTGTAAGATCTCAGTTCTGAGTAAGAAATTGACAGTATTCAGACAGGCACTTTGCCTAAACTTATGAAAGATTTTAAAGAAACATTTTTACTTTGGTTTTTATAACTATAATAATTAGTATGCTTTTGCAAAGATCAAGTCTGGTGAATATAATTAATTACTAAATAGATTTAATCTATAATGACTTTTTAAAAGCTTTTGATATGTTTTTGACAGTTATACTTAATTAACTAGCATAGTATCATACATAGAGTAGTAGGCAATGATTTAAAAAAAAATTATTTTACAAGTGAGGACTCTTCTTATCTCAGCTCTGAAAATTTCATCCCTCTGTTTGCTTTGGGTAATTTGGGTGTTGGAACCACTTGATTCTTCGAGAACCCCTTCAGTTCAGTGTAATTCCAAGTCAGAATTTAGAGCAACATCAAGAGCAATAATTTTGAAATCACACTCTGAAGATCCTTTGACGACTTCTTACCATCATTTTAGAGTCCAAAGGGTCAAGTGAGCAGGACCGTCTTTTAAACAGAACAGTTCTTCGTCTTTGTTTAATGCTTTATATATTAGGTTTCCAGGTTAAATTAATAACGTAAAGAGTTTGGCTGCTAAAATTTTAAATGCAAACTCACTGACTACACCATGTCAGTGAGAAGGATATTTATCAAATTGGATGATCCCATTTAGAATGGACATGAAACTCATTTATCTGGTTTCTATTCTGGAACTACTAGATTTTATCATTAATAACCTATCTGAAAATACTTAATGTACTCTGAAAGAAAGCAGAAGGGATGATGGTCACTATGAAAAAATTCAATCTAACTCCATAAAGTTGAAAATATTCTAAAAATAACAAAAAGAATAAGCCTGCATATGGAAACTTATATGGTAAGATGATATAGGGAGGTAGGAGATTTTCTCACATTAATGATAGTGAATAATGAAATACTGCCAAGTGTTATCACAGCCTAATCATCACAAAGCATGTTCTGTAAAGAAAGTCTTTCAATTTAAGCATGATATTATGTAATCAAAATATAAAAATTAAGAATGCACCACAATTTGCTAGGTGTCCATTATAGATTATGTTAATCATAGATAACTTGGTACTTTAACTTTAGAAATTGAATATAGGAATTGAGAGGTAATTACCTTGTTGCTCTCTGCAGGGTATTAAGACACTGTGTTCAATGTTGGGATCTCACAACTAATGAGCTTATACTTAGATATGACTTATTAGGTACTCACAGAGGTGACAGATAAGAAAATGATGTATGAGAGAAATCATGAAATCAGAAGAATAATGTGAAAGTGAAGTTTAGCATACAAAGGCCTAGAGTACCAAGCGGATGTAACATTTTGTTTTCCTAAAATTCATTGAAACTGGGATAAGTTGTTTCTCTATGCTTGAAAAGTGAGATGAGAATGGATAATATTTCTTTGAATATTAATATTTTAAAGTTATTTCTCATAATAACATTTTGGGAAGACAACTAGAAGAGTAGAGAGCAAGAAAGATAGCAATATGTGAATAAATGGATAGAATCCTGAGTTTAAGAATTAGATCTGATTTCTAGCCAGTGAATATTTTGAGCATTGTTTTTTGTGTCATTGGGCTGAAATCTCTGCATCAGGGCTATCCTTTTCAATTTAACATTTTTATGGTTAGTGGTGATTTAGAGTCCTTCCCAGAGGAAAAGAAGGCATTTCCTCTATAAGGTAAAGTCTTGGGCCTCTCACAGCTGTGGCCTCTCCCGTTGCGGAGCACAGGCTCTGGACGCGCAGGCTCAGCGGCCATGGCTCACAGGCCCAGCCGCTCTGCGGCATGTGGGATCTTCCCGGACCGGGGCACGAACCCGTGTCCCCTGCATCGGCAGGCGGACTCTCAACCACTGCGCCACCAGGGAAGCCCTCTTTCTTTTCATTGAGAAGATAAATTTGGCTTTTATTAATCAGCTTCTTGGTGTTAGACACTATGCTAGATGCTTTGTCCATGTTTTATCCTTAAGTATTTACAACTACTCTCTGAGGTCCATCCAGTTATTGTGACTTTTACATGTGAATTTTCAGATGAAGTTTTTTCATACTAAAATGTAGACTCCCTGAAAAGAAGCTTGTATATATCATTCACTACTTTATCTTCAACATTTAGAGCATTGCCTGGCTGTTAGTAGGGATTTAATAAATATTAAAACAATTATTGAGAAAACAAAGGCTCATAAAAGTTTAAAAATTTATTCAAAACCACTCAGTTAATAAGTGGTAGGATTAGAATTTTATTCAGAGCTGCCACTTAGACTCTGTGTATTCTGGGATTAGATATTAACATTAATCTTAACAATGTGCAAAAAAATAATTTTTTATAGATGAGTCATTGGAATGAAAAATAAGTTATATGAAGGACCTATTGAAAAGATAGAAACTGCTAATTTGATAATATTTATGGTAGTCCAGCTAGGTAATAGGGTTTGAATTCTGTTAGTCTATAGGAGTAGGAAAGAAGAAACAGATTTGAAACTGTGTAGTAAGAATTGGAAATTTGGTGCTTATGTGTATGGGTATGTGCACACATACAGTGAGAGAAGAGTCATGGAGGAGAACATTTGGCAAATGATTCTAAGATTTTTAGTTTGGGTGACTGCGATGTGGATGGCACTAGTCTCTGGAGCAGTTAAAACCTAGAAGGATGGGGTTCAAATAGGGTTTCTTCTTTTATTTTGTTGGTTAATCCCTTGAGAATCCATATTTCCTATTTATAGGAAATACTTTGTCTTCTATTTGTGGGCTTTTCTCTCACTGTTGTAAATTATACAAGAACTCTGGGATGGTCCTGCTTCCAAGAGAAGCTGGAATTGTTTTATTCCATTCTCACTGCTTCTTGCTGCCATATGTTCCTGTTGAATTCTTCTCACCATATCACAGAGACTTGCCTCTTCCAAAGCTATGTCCTCATTGGCATCTACCTCTACACTGGCAGCAGTGGTGTCCTATCCTGAAGTTCCAAGGTTAGAACTCTCCTAGTTTAAGAACATTGAGCTACCATCGATATTTTAAGTATCTGAGAGTGAGAATTAGGATTTTGATCTCTTTCTACCAAGAAGATCTAGACACCTGTTCACCTACTCACTAGTGATTAACAATACATACCAAGGGGAGAGGTATCTTTTGCTAAAGTGTTTTTAAAAAGTAGCATTTCCCCATAGAATAATGGATTTTTCCTTACAATCTTCCTGAGAAGCATCTTTCTTAGGTGGCCTGTTCTAAGTTGGCCTGTGTCCTTTAATTGTAGACATCACATGATATAATTTCTAAGGGCTCCTTTCAGAGAAAATGCTTAATCTCCTTGATTCTGCTTTAAAGGGTATCTCACATGAATTTTGGGGAGACGATAAAATTCAGCCCCTAAGACAGATAAGAGAAAGTATGACCATGAAATTAGAAAAGGTGAGGTGGTGTCCTCAGTTCCAGTGTCACAATGAGAGCTCTCAGAGGTGACGAGTGGAAAGCTATTTCATGAGTCAAGATGATGAAACAATGAATACACTTCCTGGCAGATTGCATTACTGGATACTAACTCTTGGAATTGTCTTGATTATATTATCTTATTGTGGCTTTGATGAGATGATTTTTTGAGGGCTCTCCTTAATCCATGAATATGAATTAAGAGAAAAAAGTGAGGAGACAAAAGGAAGAGTTGAGTGACAGATTTATACTCAGCTTGATCCACTTGCTGAACTGATTGTCGTTTTTTCTCACTACTAAATTATTTGCCCTTCCTCAGTCCCTCTTGAGTTTATTCATATGTACACATAAAATGATGGAATAAAATACCCAGGAGTCTCCAACAAGGAAATCAATTTACTCTTTTCCTGTTAATGATAGACATTTATTGGTGTGGATTATGGTAGACCACTATTTTAGTTATTTTATAATGTAATATATGCCTTGAAGTTTTTAATACTAATTCTGTAACTGTGCTTGTGCAGGGTTTTTATAACTTGCAGTGTTAATTATCTTTCACTGTGATAAACCAATAAAAAGGGAAAAAAGGCAAAAAGCAAGGTCATTTACTTCAAAAATATAATAAGCTTCAACGTCTTAGCTGTTGCAACTGTTTGTGATTGGTGTTGAGGGTGAGCTGATGTAAGGTGTCTGGTATAGAGGAGAGCTTTATGGATACCACATTTAGCCACCTTCCTCTGTACCCAGGTTATTTTCTGGGTAAATTAGGTTTTAAGGCTTTTGTCTACTTCTTCTGTGAAAAACACTGTCTTTCACTTCCATTCATTTGAAAGCAAATTGTATTAGGTCATATCCTGTGCAATTTCTTGTAGGAAATGAAAATGAAAAAAAATATTTTGATGAGTGTTTATAGACTAAGTCACCTCATTTAGAATATGCCTTCATTTTGGGAGGCTTTTTTCTTTTTTCTTTTCTTTCCTTTCCTTTCCTTTCCTTTTCTTTTTCTCTCTCTCCCTCTCTCCATCCCTCCCTTCCTTCCTTCCTTTGGAAGGGAGGAACCTCAAATAGGATTTATAAGACATTCCCAAGCATGAAAAAAAAAGGGAGTTTTTCCATTTTTCCTCTTCAGTAATTCAATGGAACTGAAAGAATGTACAAATTACAGAAAAAATGAAGTGTCATGTGGATGGCTAATTTAACAAACAAATCAAATATTAGCATGGATAAGATTTTTCCAGATAGCAATCTTTTGAGAAAATCTGTCCTTGAGAAAAGTATCAACCAAAGTAATCACAGAATTTATAGCAATAACAATAAAACACGTGTTTGTTTTTGCCTTTCATTTGCTTCCAAAAAAACCAAAGGCCTTTACACATCAGTGTTCTAAATCTACATAATCAGTGGGATTAATCTACAACAGGTATTAGTCTTCATTTTATAAGCTACAAAGACTCATGTGTTGAGAGAAGGCTTGCCTGAGATCACACAGGAATTCCATAGAACTAAAAGGATTTAGGATTTGGGGCTCCCAAACCAGTGCATGACCTTTAGATAATACTGTTTCTCAGCAAATGTAACTTGTGCCTTAGCTAAAAATTTGCCTAGTTTTGAACTTTCTTTTCACTGAAATAACAAAATGGAAAATGCATAATGGCTCATTTACAGATTTTATATCCTGTAATTAAAACTCTGAATCAAATTACATAGTGTCAGCTCTATTCCTTTTACCAGATATCACTGGAAATCAGGCGCCTTGCATCTGCCACTGACTGACTTGGGGGCAGTTAGGTTCACCTTTCTCATTTACAGTCATATTATTGGCTAAAAATTATTGATACTTTCATATACTAGCGTGAGTATAGATGTTTGGCAAGAATAACACACGATCATGTTATTTTTTCATGCATACATTCTTATGTGATTCAGTAACTGGTGAACAAAATTGTCACCTACTTAATGGATATGCTTGAAAATATATAGTTTCAAATTACTCAAGTCATTTTAGCAGCATGCCTAATATCCTACACTTTATTAATTTTGTCACTTTGGCAGTTGTGTTAAATCATAAGCAAACTCTAATATGTGCAAGAGTCAGGCCAGTAAATAAATGTATGAATTAGATCTGGGACAAGGACACAGGCAAAGTTGGGGTCGGAGTTGAGCTCAGGAGATCATGCCTCTGGTATCCAATTCAATTTTCAGCCAAAAATTTTGTCAACCTAATCAAGCCCATGTCTATTTGGACTGGAGCTTGCCTGTGCATTGTCATCTGGCATCTCCAATGGTGAGCACTTGGTATGCTGTAACTACAACTCCAGGACATTTCTATTCTGGTGACCTAAAGATTTTAAACGGTTATTTATAGATTCTTAACTTTAAACTTAAATTGGAAGAGACTGTGTCATTAATATAGAAAAGTCATTAATGCAAAACCCCCCCAAATCAATGGTTAAATAATTGCTTTAGATAAAAATCCCATGAGGTTTGTATAATCCATACAAATTGGATTTGACATCAGAAAGGTGATTTAAGAAAAATAATTCAGAGAAAAAAGTGCAAATCATAATTTATCACTTCCATTTTTCTGCTTTTGCTTATTCTACAAAGTTATGGAAGCTATCAATGTGCATGGGTGGCACTGAGAATTGGCTGGTTCCTGGATTTTAGCCTAAACGTCTCATCAATTCAGAATCAATAATGGTACTAATCTCCACAATAGCTAAAATGCTTCCCAAGATTGTATATTATTATGTAGCATATACTGAGTGCCAAGATCTTTCCAAGGAAATATTGACTCATAAGCATTTCCACAGATTAGGAAAGAAAAAATATATCATTCAATTGTACAAATGAGAAAATATAAACAAAGGGAGACTAAGGTAGTTCTTCAGAATCACACAATGAAAAGAATTAGAAGGGAAGACTTTGGCTTTATGGTTCTTTGTTGAATCACTTATCCATTCCTTAATTGGTCTTTTGTAAGTAAACCTCTGTGGAAGTTTATAGTATGAATAAGAAAAAAAAGACACAATTTGTAAAAGGATGTGGGAAGAGGTCTATTATGCAAGCATTGACCAAAGGAAACAGGAGTGGGACCACTGGAGGGAAACTATTTGACTTTACATTTGACACCCCACCCTAGGCCACTCCTTCTCAGGGCACCCTCCTCGCTCACTAAGGGAGTAACTCCTTATGTCATACCCTTCCCCTGCATGGATGCCCTCCTTATCTTAACTAAGGGAATGTCCTCCCTACTCTGCTTGAACGCAGCCTACTCTGCCCATTGCAGCTACCCTTCCCCTCCGCCACCTGCCCCACTGTAGACACATACATTTCTTGCTTTAGGATGGAATTGCTTAGGAAAGGAAGGGAATACAGAAGGATATGAATGTAAAGGAGAAGGAAAAGAGGAAGAGGAAAAGGATGCTGCCATACAATTTTTGAAATACTAGTTCAGGTAATTGATACCAATAATTTATCAGCCAGCTATAAATGTACAAAAGTTTGGCTTTGGACTCCTGGTCCTTCAAATATTTGTTCAGGAGTTTCAGCCTCAGATTCAGCATTTGGAAAGCTGAAAACCAAACATATACTTCATTTAATTTGTGATATCTCTGAACTTCTTTGTGAATAATGATCACTTAATTATATTAGGGACCATTATTTATGTTTAATCAGCATAAAAATAGTAGTCATAGGAATATACCACCTGGATTTTTTTGTAAATATCTTACAGGCTAATGTTTTATAGTACATTCAAGTGTAGGTAGAATTCTAGCTATAACTTGAAATAAAAGTTTCCTTATGTGCTTTATATGTTAAAACTCTTATTACTTGATTGCATATAATTGTGTACTTATTATTTCCACAAATAATGATGATTGTGAAAGCTGACAATTTATAAATATGATCAGTAATTCTCAAATAAAGAAAAATGACATATTTTGACAATTAATATTAATATCATGATGCATAGCACTAAAATACCAAAAGGACCTATATTCTTTTTGAGCCTTATATCAATATAACTTTATATCCATAAATGTCAATAAAGTTTATATAATAATCTAAGCTATAATGATAGAGATTATATTATATGCTTCTTTCACTATTTAATTCCACTAAGACCTGAAATAAGGCCCCTAAGGCCTGCAAAAAAAAAATTCTAAGTGGATATTCTTCAAATCATAAAAGAAGAATGTAAACTTGACCCCTCAAAAATATGTTATAAGGAAGAAAAACTGCAAAGTCAAGTATGATAATACTCAGGATAAATCAATATTGATTAAGACAATAAAGCATAAATATAATTTAGCGATTTAAAACTTAAAAATATTAGAGAAAAACAAGGCATCTCCCAATATCTGACTCTTCTAAGGTCTTTAGGTGAAAGTAAGCACTTATCAGTACCACAAATCCTCATTACACACTGCAGGAATAATCTAACAGTTGAAAGTGCTGAGACACTTTTGTCCCTGAACTGTGACAGAGAAGAACAAACCTGACTCCATATTGGATCTATTTCTTTAGCTCTAACCTTTGTGCTCTGTTGTCTGTGCTTAGTCATGCTGGCTCTGCCCCTTTAGTAAAAGAATGTTACATATAGCCTGAAATATACATGATAGCCCATTATCAAGGCTCTGACCTTTAAAGGTATAACACTTTTCCATTCCTATAGAGTTAAAAAGTTGCAGAACAGAAAATAACAATGTCTTGTTGGAGGTTTATAGGAACATTATGACCAGACCTACCTGGACAGCTGCAAGAACAAAGGATTCCTGCAGCAAGAAGCTTGCAGCAACCAGCCACATCCTCTCCCCTTTTAGTATAAAAGAAGCCTGAATTCTAACTTGGGTAAGATGATTCTTTGGGACACTAGTCCACCATCTTCTTGGTCTGTTGGCTTACCAAATAAAGTCACTATTCCTTGGCCCAACCCCTCTTCTTTTGATTCATTGGCCTGTTCTGCGGTGAGCAGTATGAGCTTGGACTTGGTAACAGAACTATAAAATTCAAAATTAATTTCTATTTACAAATTGCACTTTTAAATAAAAATTGAGATCTATTTAAAATTCATCCTATAATGGTGATTTTGTCTTCACTCTTCATTTGGCCATTTGATATTTAACTAAAATATGTATTAGTTGGGACACCTCTAAGCCATACCTTTGCTTGAAAAGAAATCTCTTTCAAAACACAGACAGATGCTTATAATTTTCTCATATTACAGACTTACTTTGACCCAATATGTATTTATCAGAACAATGAAAATTACATTGAATCAGTTTGGCTGAAATTCATTAGATAATCTATTTGTTTACCTATTGTGTAATTGCAGGTGTCCTCCAAGGACTGATGGTACTTCCTGGTTGTAGTCCTCTCTCAGAGCATTTGTAACATCCTTAGAGTGTGTTGTTTTATGTTTTCATTGAAGCTTCATCAGAATCGTAGGGCACAGTCAGGGTGATGCTGATTCAATGACCCCACTTTCCTTAGTACTTTAAGAGTTACTTTCTTTTATTGCATTTGATTTCTCTGAACTTTCACCAATTTCTCTTGGGCTTCCTTGAATATATTAGGAACTATAAAACACTAAACTATGATGTCTGAAACCTAACAAATGAGAAAGATACACTGGCTTCCTACAAAAAATGCACTCTAGATGAATATAAGAGTTTAGGTTGGATAGCCTAAAAGGAATTTAAACAGTAAATCACTTTAATGTGAATTATTTCCTGAAATCTTCATCATCATGTATTTTTTACAAATCTCTCAGCAGTTGCATCCCTGAACCATTAATTTGTTAAAGTATTGAGCACTTAATGAGTCACATAAAATTTATTTAGCTTCTTTCTATATGTTATCAAATTTATTCATCACAACTCTGTGGAGTCAGTACTATTAATATCAATATTTTGTGAAAGAGGAAATTGATGCTTAGTAAGGCTATTATACCTCCAAATATGCAAGAACATGAAGAGCTGGGTTTGAATTTACAGTCTTATTCCGAAGCTCGGGGCCGTTATTCATATGCTACTCATAATATAGTTAGAGGAATCAACAAAACATATTATGGTTTACATAATGGTGCCTCTTAACTCCAAACAATTGCATTCTGAATACCAAGAGGTACCGAGTAAAGACAGGTACTATGTGGCTTAGGATGAAAATTCAGTGATAGAGGAAGTAGTTGGGCAAGATAATAGTAATATTGGATAATAGTAATATTGGATGAATCTCAGAAACCTTTGTATATCTTAGCACATTAGTGTCTATATTTTATTATTGACTATTAGGATGCCCACAGAAACTCAAAATGGAGATAGAAGTAATAAGGTTCAAAACACGGGCTCTGAAGCCCAGCTATCTGGGTTCAAATCTTAACCCTTCCATTTTCCACTTACCTTTGTCAAATTACCTAACCATTCTATGCCTCAGTTTTCTCATCTGTAAAATGAGGATAATATAACATAAGCCATAGGATTGCTTTGGGAAGTATGTAAAATTAATATATGCAGAATACTGAGGGTGATGCCTGAACCTGAAATGGTCTATACATGTAAACCACTATAAAGTATAGAAGAATATATATTTTTGAAACTGGCAGAAGGGAACTCTTCTATTGTTTATCTCTAACATATTCTCTCAAGGAAACAAATGATTAATATACCTGGCTGCAAAACACAACAAAATGTCCACAGCAGAAATTTATCTAGATTTCTTTAAGTGAAAGAATGTAACATTTAACTTGAGCAGGGCATATGATTATATTTACTTAGACAAACTCATCTTAGAGAGGGTTACTTAGAGTTTTCTGGAACTGCATAGTGTATCAGTTTTATTCCGGTTCAGTTAAAGAAGGCAGGATGAGTTCCCACATTAAAAGACCAAGTGGAGTGCCTATTGGAGATTTTGCACTGACTGATTGGTATCTTTATTTCCTCTGGGAATTGTTAATAAAAAGAGGGGGAAAAAACCTCTCACTAGCTTATCCTCCATCCTTACTGCATAGAGAAAAAATGTTTGTGTCCTTCTAGCACAAAAATGGCATGGTTGATGAGAATGTGAGGAGGTTACCCTTCCAATACTGAATTTAGTCTAAGGTATATGTGCAGTGATTTCCTCAGGCAGCGTCTTCTAATTTTTCTTAAAGACTAAGAAAGATGTTCTCTTTCATCACCACAAAGACAATATCTGAACGCAAACCCTTAGGAGTCAGTTCTCTTCAGACAAATGAACATATATAAATTCAGGTGGTGCATTTCTTCATCTCTTCATGTACACAAGAAGGTTTTTGTTTTTTTTTTTAAAGTAAAAAGCTAAGATTGTACAACTGGATGAAGGTTGGGCTGTGAAGTCCAGTAAAGAGGTGTGACTTCGTCCATTGATGACTATCTCAGGTCAGAGGAAATAGTTTGAGTATAAGTTAAGTCTAACCAGAATGAGGTGATTGAGATCACAAAATGGAAATTTGCACTTTTACACAAGGATGAATTTGGGGGTGCCACATAAAAGAGTACTTAAGACAGTTACTTAATTCATTTTTGGCCTTTCTTCTTTTTAAAGAGATGCATTTAAGCTTTATATTTATTTTCAAAAACTACTTTAGCCCTGTCCCACAGGTTTCTGTTTATAATATTTCCATTTTTTGACATCTAAATCTTTTCAAGTTTTCATTATAATTAAGTTGTTGACTACCACTATTTGGAAAATGTTGTAAAATATCCAAAAATGTACCCTCTCTTTAAGTTTTGTTGTTGTTATCGTTGTTGCTATTTACTATATCAATGATGATGATATTCCCGTCATTTCTTCTCTTGTCAAAGATCATGGCCTGTATGATACAGGACTCACCATATGTCCTGGGAGGTTGTCAATTTTCATAAATGCTCTGCATGTGCTTAAGAGGGAGGCTGATTTTATAAGGTTCTATATATATCCATTATACCAATGTACTTCATTATTTTTTCAAGTCATATATTATTACTAGTTTTTTGTTTGCTTCAAACATCAATTACTGGAAGAAGAGTGTTAAGTTCTCTCAGTAAAACTTTAAATTAAGTTTTTGTTACATTTCATCAGTTTTGCCTTATTTGAGCTTATGTTATCACTTCAGATGAGTTTAGAATTGTTTTAGCTTTCAGTTTCCTTTACATTATGCATTGCGATTCTGTGCGTCCCTACTGATGCTACATTTGACAACTATATCAGCTGTCATTTGTTTAGTGTTTCCTGGTATAACATTTTTTATTCTTTTACTTTAAACCTTGTAATATTTTTAGAAGTAACTGGTATAAGTAGCAGGGAGCAGGATTTCTAATTTTAATTCCAACTTATTTTTGTTATTAATACTCAAGTCAACTAACTTTTATTGTGATTTCTGATATAATTTGAATTATTTTTACAATATTCTGTTTAAGTACTTTTTTGATCATTTTGTTTCACTTCCTGCCTTCCTGGGATTATTTTTATTTATTGTTGCCAGTTCTGCTGTTTTTGTTGTTGTTATTGTTATTACTCTTTCTTAAAACAACTTTGGTTTGGTAGTTGTACTATTATAACTTAAACAAAATTAATTTAAAGTTAAGCTCATTCTCTTCCTGAATAATACAACAGTTAAAGAACACTTGAATTCTAATCACACTTCCACACAACATAAATGTTAATCTTGTGCAGGATTTCAATCTTTTTCTTTATCCTATAAATTAAGCATTGTTCCTATTTCATATACTAAATGTTTATTTAGATTACTCAAATATATACCAGTATCTTTTCTCATCATTCATCTCATTACTCAGATTTTCCTTCTGGGATAAATTTTTTTTCCAAATTATATCTTTTAGAATTTCTCTGAGTAAGGTTTATCACTGGTAAGATTCTTGTTTGCTGTGCATCCTACATGTAAATATTCATTTCTTTTTTTAATTCCTGAGAAACTCTCTCTTTAAAACATTTTACCTCTCTCCTACTGTCTTTATTCTCTCTTCCTGGATACCTGATTAGATATATGTTAATATACCTTTTCATTCTATCCTCTGTGGCTTTTAAACTTTGCTGTGTTTTTCTCTGATGCATTCTGTATAATTTCTGTTGACTTATCTTCCAGTTTGTAAAGTCTCTGTTTTTATTAATGAAATGTTCTGTTTAATATTACTTTTTACTATATAACATTATTTGTAATTATTTAACATTAATTTTTAATTACTTTTGATGTTTATATTTTCACTACTAAAATTCTGTTTGGGTTCATCAACACTAGAATTATTAACAGGTTGATTGTGGCAGATACATACAATGAGTTAGTACGCAGTAATACAAGTGAGTGTATTATAATTACAACTGTGAACATAAATGGATTTCAAAACAATAGTTTTGAGCAAAATAAGAACATAATCAAATGAATACAGTGCAATTTTCTGTATGTACAGTTCATAAAGAAGCAAAATTATTGTCTTTGAGAAAGGTAAGTAAAATTAAGAAAATAATTATTTTATAAGTCAAGGTAGTGATTACTATGGTGTAGAGGCAAGGCTCTTGATGGGCAAAGATCACACAAAGATCTAAGGTTCTAGAAATGTTCTCCTTCTTAAAGACTGGTTCATGGTTACATAGATATGAACATACGTGTTTTATATACCCTTACACACAGATTCAATTTCATTCCTTTTTGAATCTTTCTGCTTTGGCTTAATAATATCTTATTTCTCACTCATGGTCTAGATTCACTCATTTAAAAAAGAAAAATATTTAAATTTATTTACTCCAATATCTCTGTCCAGTAGTGGGAATGTCTAAACTCCGTGGTTGTCTAATTCACCCAAGTGTTCTTTCTGCTTACTCTCCCTCATGTTGACATGTATCTTTCTGTATAGTGAGTTCATGTCCAGCGGGGCTTTATCTCTTTGTGTCGTAGGAAATCTGAGTGGTTATGAATCCTTACAGAGAGTGCCTTGGGACCTACCAACACAGGATAAACTTGAGTTAATTTTGTAGCTTAATTTCTTAACTTAAACTTGCAAGAAATATAAATTCAAATTCCATCAGTGGGAAGGTTGGCTCAAGTTATACATTTTTAAAGGAGACCTTTTCCTATTTCACTTCATTTTTCCCATGAGAGTCTTCTCTAAGTCAGAAAAATTTCTTGTGATATCTCCTTTCTGGAAGGTGAACTTTCCCTGGTTCATCTTTGCACTGAAGTTGAAACCCTTTGAATGCCCCAACTTTATTCACGGGATTGGTTTCATCTTTCCTTGTTTGGACCCTGAAGTCTTGTCTTTACTTTCTGGCTTTGCTTTTAACAATCAAGATTCTAGGTTATTTTGAACAGTAATTTATGGCAGCTTTAGTGCAGCTTCCCAGTTTGACATCCTAAAACCTTTTAATTTACCAATGAAAATTTTCAGATTCTTTACTTTCTTCTATTTATTTAAAAAGTATGTTTATTTTTATTTTAACAAGTATTTCCAGATATTCTGTAGCAAGAACGTTTTTAATATCTAATTTCGAATAAAACAATAAACAGAAGAAAAGATGATATTAAAGAAGTCATTTCAGTTTAAGTCTGCCCATTGAAAATGGAGTCATGTGTTAGTACACAAGTGCAGATGGTCACAGGATATACCCTGCAGTCTGAATACAGGTTAAATCTATGACAAAAGTTGTAATTCTAAAGTCACTGAAGTCCAGATAGATTTTAAAGAGTCACTACCCCATCGGACCATATTCCTGAATAGAGCTTTCCACTTAATCTTACCGTAAGATTCATTTCTTAGGTGTAATAATAACAATTCTGTCATTATCTACAAGAAGCTATTGTTAGATTTTTTTTTTTTAATTTATTTATTCATTTATTTATTTTTGGCTGTGTTGGGTCTTCGTTTCTGTGCGAGGGCTTTCTCTAGTTGTGGCAAGCGGGGGCCACTCTTCATCGCGGTGCGCGGGCCTCTCACTGTCGCGGCCTCTCTTGCTGCGGAGCACAGGCTCCAGACGCACAGGCTCAGTATTTGTAGCTCACGGGCCCAGCTGCTCCGTGGCACGTGGGATCTTCCCAGACCAGGGCTTGAACCCGTGTCCCCTGCATTGGCAGGCAGACTCTCAACCACTGCGCCACCAGGGAAGCCCTATTGTTAGATCTTTATAGGTTACCTTTTAGGAGTTCAATTTTGTTTTCCAGGGAAAATATATTGCACAGGCTCACTGTCTTCAAGTCCACTATGTGGTATGTTATGTATCATATATATGTCATATATTTTTGCATATATTTGTGTACTGATGACTTTGAACCATAGTATGTTTTGATGGAAAATAAAATTATTCAAATCCATAAACCTTTGCTTTAACTATTATTAATGCAAATAATCAATTACTTCCAAAGCAGCAATGTGTTTCCTGTCTTTGGTTGAAGATGCTGGAGACGATAGGGCCCTGTTGGGAGAGAGCTAAAGTATATATCTCTTGTACTTTAAAGACCTACTTGTTAGCTTGACCACAAAAAGGTGTTGCTGAGGGCTGAGAGAGAAGCAGATGATTTTTATTGGACCAGGGATTGAAAGGAACAGAGAATATAAAATAATGTTGCTCACAGGTGGCAGCAACCCTAGCATATGGCAAGTCACAGCAGCACAGTTGTGTCTTCAATGCCTGGTTACACATCTGATTCACCCAGCACGCTTGTTAAATATACAGACTCTGCTTTGGGACAGTAGAGCAGCTCTTGGACAGGGCAGAAGAATCTGTTTCTTTATTAACTCTCATGGTGATTTCGACATTCATAGTAGATAGGAAATCACCTCTGTGCCTGTGGGACCTTGTCAGGGACCAAATGTCCCAGAGCTTGCTTCTCTCCATGATTCCAACATAGTAGGTTCACCGCACTGTGTTTTGGAACCCTTGAGAAGACTGACAGGACCTGGGAATCATGGACTCATCACTCGCTAAGAGCCCCTGAGGCTGCAATTAACTACCTCTACTCAGTCTGCCATAGTCTGCTGGTTATGCTTCTGTGACGTCATGCGTTACAGTTTGTCTTGTTTACGGTCATGTGTGTACTCCTTGTTTTCCCTCTGTGTTGGCTGACTTGTAGACAGCAGGATCCAGGTCTTGTTAAAAAGTTCATCCCCCTTAAGAGCTCAAAAACTACTTTGTGAACTGAATTGAATTTTAATTAATTGCTGTCATTTCCCCAGTTATCCTCACCCCATATCCTAATTGAGAATGTATCTTGTCAAGTGCAAAATATGTAGTTGCAGGCTCTTTTTTGGAAATTACATTAATCACTATTTTCTGCTGCTTCTGCAAGCTTTGTGGTATGGCACTGTATTTTCTTAGTCTACGTTGACAACATATAACATTATGGTTCATTTAGGATGGGTTTTTATGGCGCCTGTCAAGATTTCACTGTGTTTCGCAAAGTAAACCTAATATTAAATGACAAAATGCATCATAGAAGATACTTCACAACCATTAAGGTAGAAGCGGTGAATGTGTAGAAGATTACTATGCATTGCAAATGGTGGAACAGCTAAGATAATAAATAAATTTTAATTGAAATCCAGGGGGCTTTGAATATTAGTGGTGTAACAACTCTCTGATCTACAGTGTGTGTTATACTGTGTGATCTACAGTGTGCACTGTTAGGAAGATGGGCTGCAACTCTGGTGCGTTGGTCTCTTTCAAAGCAAGTGATGTACTGAACTTAATAACCTGCTGGTCAAGTTTTTATTTAAAAAGTAACACGGGAGCTAAATCACAATTGCTTTGGGCAAGTGTCTTATAAAAATGTTTGTGTTTAGAAGTGAGCTAATTTGATTAGAGAACCATGAAATCTGCTCAACAGTGTAATGGAACATCAACTAAATCTAAACTGGCAAAAACCCAGGACTTTGAAAATTAATGAATATTCAATATTGACATGCTCTGAAAATAGTTGTCTTAAATATGAGGAAGAAAGGAAGATGGGAGGGAGACAGATTCTATAGCACTTAAGGAATTTTTATGTTTGTCAAATAATACTGTGGCAAAAAATCACATAAGTAAGTCACCATGAAAATTTATAACACTTTAAGGTCAGGGCCAATGTTTTATTAACTTATTTTTGTGTTTCCTGGCCCTCAAAATTAATATCTCATGCTTTGCACCTAGCACTGTTTCATACACTTGTTAAATTTTTGCCAATTGATGAATGAAATGCTCTATCAGCATGGACTACATAATTATTGGATGCAGAGTAGGGAAGTAGGTTTTATGACAAATAAATGGCAGGTGCCATTAAAAAAGTGAAATGAATAGGGAAGACATTACGTATATCTATAAAACTAATTGCTAAAAAAGTGAGAATAAGTAGACAGCTAGAGTATACTTGCCTTCTTAGAAGTCAAATATTGACCTGGGACATCAAAATATCATAAGCACATAGGAAATTTTTTCCATTCACATTATTAAAAGGAACAAAAGAACAACATCTCCCAACTCCTCAAAGATGTCTCCTCAAAAATAAATATAAAGAAGAGAATAAGAAAAAGATAACATTTAAATATATAACATTGTTTAGCCAGCACCACAATGAAACTATTGCCCATTCAATTGCCCAAACAAGAAATAAGACTTTCATGTACAACACAGTTAATTTATGTTCTGGCTCACTTTCAAGCAACACAGGAATCTTGCCAGAGCTGAGTCCTTGGTAGACCCTGTTTCTTAGACTCTTCTCATTTCTAGATGGCAAGTGGGATTAAGTAGCAGCAGGATGTGTTTGGGTAAAGAATGAAGAATGGCAGTATAGTGGCATAAGAGACATGGTAATAGATATGCTGTTAAAATGGCCTCAGTAAAACAAGCCTTTAACTCAACAAACATTTATTAGTACCTTTAGATATACTACACTGTGCTAAACCTGGTGATTTACAAAAGTGAGTCAGGATCTGGCCATGCCCTTAGGGATCTTAGACTGCAGTGGAGGAAATAGGTCACAGACAAAAATAATTAAGAGAGAAGGGATTTCTGTCAGGGGCATTATCTCTTTGGTAAAACAGATTCATTCTTTACGTTGACAAGATTCAAATCTATTGCTCACCCTGTGTTCTCAACTGACCATCAGTTTGGTCCTTTATGCTATCTGACCATTTCCAACTTTCTGTCCAAAAACAACTTTGTTTCTCTCCTCCAGTTTCACATAATTGACTTTATTGCATAACTTCCTTGTCCCCACCGAGAGCAATCAATTCCTTAAGAACGCATGGTCGCTATCTTGAGATGCTTTGTTTATTGCTAGGTTCACTACACATACCTGTTTGATGGAGGCGATCAGTATACGTCTGTTTTCTTCTCTTAAGTATCAATGGAACATCCAAAAGTGTCCTGCTTTGGATGATAAATTATATGATTATCCTCTGTACCCCTCCTTTCCTTTTCCTTATTCAGTTTTCCATAATTGAAAGATCTTATGTATACATTCTTCTTCACCTTTCCTCTTCATCAACCCACTGCTCAGGCTTGTATCAGTTTTTGTAGTCTTTGCCTATGTGTCTTTAGGAGCCTTTAAACTCCCTTTGCATCTTGAAGTCTGTTTTCCATTACCAGGCTACCCTGAACAACAAAAGAAATATCAGTAATATTGTTTTCAGCATGCCCTGATCATCATCAAAAACATTTGCTAGTTTTTAAATTCTTGTCAGACAAACTCTTAAGTCCTCTGGATTTAGGGGCTCTGTCATCTGACCCTCTCCTGGTGATTCAGCTTTAATTCTCACTTTCTTTACTGTTTCTCTCTAGTCAGGTCATTCCTACTTTTTGCTGAGCACAACTTGTTCTTTCCCATATTATTCCCATAACCCAATTGACCCTGGTATCAGTCGTAGTCCTGGCAGGAAATGGATGGCATTCTACGAGGTAGGCTGGAGTGAGCTTAGTTAGTAGACTATACACAAAAGTGTGTGCATGGCCTAGAGAATCCAACAATCAACCCTCGGGCTAGTCCCAGTGGGGAACTTTCAACATTCCTAGGTCTTAAGGGTAAGTGGAAGGAGGAGTTATGGGAACAAGAAAGGATAGCTCTTTGGGCAAAGGCCACTTAGTGAGAGCTGTGGGGTTTCAGAGAGGGACATGACCAACTCATGGTGAATTACTAGAGAAGAGAGCTGGGGAAAAATATCCGTGACATCCTTCCCCATCCTCCTTCGTATTTCCTGCTGGTGCCTTTTAATGTCCAAGCCTAACCATAAATAAGAGGTACAAGGGAATAGATGCAGCCTATACAGTTTAGCTATCAGAGCACAGGCTAAGGTGAAGAAAGAGGGGCATGGATCTGAAGGAACAAATACAGTAAGTCCTCTACATATGTACCTTCGAGTTGCGAACTTTCAAAGATGCGAACGTGCAAAGATGCGAACGTGCGTTTGCGTATCCAATCATGTAAGTTAGTTCACGTGTCTGGCGTACATTGTCACATGCGTGAATCCTGTACAGGTGGTTCTGATTTTGTGTACTTTACTGTACAGTACTGTATAGAGTACAGTAGTACAATATCTTTATTCCAATCCCAGGATGTCTGGAAGCAAGAGTAAAAGCAGTGGTGATGTAGCTGGTACTGGTATGATGAGAAAAAAAGAGCTACTACCCAGACATCACTGAATCCTTTCTTTCAAGACAGAATTGAATCCAGCAAGGAAACAGAACCTGTGCCATCACCGTCAGGCGTGAGTGAAATTGCAGCTCGCCCTCCGTCTCCTATTGCTGATGATCCTTCAGCTGTACCATCTCCCACCCCCTCTCCCTCCTCCAGTCAGTAACTCTTCTTGCCTGTTCACTCGATGCCAGCCCCTGTGTGCCAGCTGTTGTACTGGACTACTGTACTTTTCAAGGTACTGGACTGGAAGATTAACAATGTTGTCTTTATTTTGTGTGTTTGTTTGTTTTTTATGTATTATTTGTGTGAAAAGTATTATAAACCTTTTACAGTACAGTACTATATAGCCGATTGTGTTAGTTGGGCACCTAGGCTAACATTTTTGGACTTATGAACAAATTGGACTTACAAACGCGCTCTTGGAACCGAACTCGTTTGTATGTAGGGGACTTACTGTAGAAGATAAATAGCACAGTTACAGCTTGTTCAATGACCTCTCTCCCACTTAGTAGAGTCCCATCACATATGATTTGGCACAGAGAACCTGAATTCACAGACATCCTGAAGCCAGGTTAATAACTTGTATCTTTCATCTATTCACATATTTTATTTGCCCACTGACGCATATTCGGATTCATACTAATTGGCTCAGAGGCCCTGTTTAAAAACCAAAGAACCTACAACTAGGAACTGAAGCTTGCAGGTTTATTTGGAAAGGTCAGGGAATTGTGAAATAGGATTTATTTAGCAGAGGGGCTCTATGAATCTTTACCTTATTCTATATTTGAAGAGAAGACTGCTTACATTCATGATTATTATGTAAGAATTAGGTGAGGATATTATCCAAGGGATCATGATTCAGCAACTTCTTTGGTCATTTTCCAATGGACATTGGAACACTCAGTGGGTTGGGAGGCAGCTTTTTGCAACACATGCATTTGGTCATGGGGCTCTAGATGGGAGGAATGAGAATAACTAGCTCACTAGCTTTGTGATCTCCGATCTTTACAAAAATGCTTTTTCTATTAATTACTTAAAGGTAAGGAGAGGATTAGTGGAAAAGTCAAGATGTACAACATAACTTTCACATCCATGTTCTTTCTCTTGGTCAGCCAGTATCCATTCTCCTTTTCTCTTGCTAAAAGTATATCCCAGTTTTGGTTGCAGTTTTGTTCTTCCTCATGCAGCCCATCTATTTCAGAGAAAGTTGAACCCTTCCTCAGCCATAGAAGTAAAGCCTCGTTGGCTTAAGATAATTCCTCTAGCCAAAGTGATTGATTTATGTGTCCAAGGAATGGAGGGGTGATCTTTCCTAAGATTTCTGGAAAAGATGCTTTCTTAGTCTTTCCTGTGTGACATGAAAGAGAAAGAAGAGAGGCCTGGGGGGTGGGGGTGAGACAGTGGAAGCCACAGGGACGGAAAGTGGCTAAGAATGGAGTTGACACCAAGGAGGCAGAGCTGAGAACAAGAGAAAGGAAAAGGTTCTGGTCCCAACATTAGAACTGCCAAAGCAAGTGTTTTCTGAAAGTAGAAAAGGAAGTTCAGAACATTTTGATCACTTGAGCCAATACATTTTCTTTTTAGTTTGAGCTATTTTGACTTGAGTTTTCTTTTAGAGTCACCAAAAGATTATATGCTGATAGATAAAAGTAGAACCAAAATCACAACTTTTAGTGTTTTCCTCTAAGACACGTTTGGTCTACTGTTTATTTAATATGACTTTTAAAAAATGCTTGTGAGCCAATTAATCATACTTTGCCTTTTAAAATAGTAATATGTATCAGGTTATAAATATAAGAACCATTACGAGTTTTGCACAAATCTTATATGTCTTTCACGTATCTGCAGACATTTATAAATACCAATTATTTCTATTACACAGTATCTAGGACAGACTGTGCCTGAACAGATTTATATTGTTATCACCAGTTTTTCTGGGATATATATAGAAACAGTACAAGATAGAGGACGTGTACTAGGAAAATTAGTTTGAGTCAATACGAATTGTGTTGGCTAAATAGAAATTTTACAGGCCTGCCTTTCTGAACAAACATTTGGTAATGTTATCACTGTTACTAATGCTTTTAAGTTTTAAGAGTCACTTTGGTATTTAGCTAAGGGATGATGTGCTCTTTGAAGAGAAGGAGATACACGAGAGAGAGTATTTATTAATGTCAGTTTTGTGGAATCCATCAGTCCTTACTGGGTTCTCTAGTCCTTTTGAAAGCTGAACAAGCTGAAAAATAAAACCTTTCAATGGAAATAAAACCTATAGGATTTATTGAAAAAAAGCCCAACTCACTTGTACACGCTAATTAAACTTTCTACATATTACCATAATCCACAATCAAGATGTATTCAGTTCATAATTTGAGAAGTGAATATTGTCAGGACAAATAATAATCAGTAATTCTCCTTTGCTAACATTTTAAGAAAATATTCATTTCCTCCAAATGTCTGAACCGTTTTATATCAACCATGACAAATTTAACCGCAAGAATCTTTTAGCAAATTTATATGTTTATCAACTTAAAAATATATAATAAAAATCTTAGTTCACAACAAAGATCACCTTAATTTATTAAACTTAATTAGGATTGCTAAATATAATAACATATACTGCTCCAACAACCAACAATTAGGGAAAACTATTTCTGAATGTTTGGTCAATTACTTGCTAATCTACAAAGTTCAGCAATATGGCCTCCTGCCACAGTAAATTGAGGTTTCAATGTAAAATAGATGATGCATTCTTTTGGAAATTCCTTTTACAACACAATTAACCTCTTCACCTTTTAGAAAACACATTGTGAGCATATTGAGATGCTATTTAATTTGACATGCTCTTATGTGGTACTGATCAGTGCCAAATAACATTTTACATTTTTCTAAAATTTATTTTACTTTTGTTAGTTAGGCTTTCAGCTACTAATTACACCACATTTCAGTTTGTATACAATCCTTTGATCCAGTATATAATAGTAATATGATAGCATTAACTGCAGGGTGTTCTAGTAGTGGAATCAGCATTATCAGATGTTAGAGGGCTGTTTAAAGAAAAACCAAAAGAAAATTGCTAGGAATAACTATAGGACTTATTTTGGATGGAGCTATTACAAAAGACATGCCAGGCTATTTCTCTTGTAGAAAATGTTTCATTCAAGAAGTAATAAAAATGTTTCACAAGCACATATGAATAATGAATAAAGAAAATCATGAGCAGGGAAAAAACATTAATACACAGCAAGCAGATGCTTTGATAAAGGGTTTATTTTACAGCTTTAAATGTAAACTGTATTATTTTAGAGCTTATATGAAAATTAGAAGTGCTCTTAGAAGTGATTCACTGCCACCTCTACCCATGCATCAGTCCCTGTTATAACAATGCTGTTGAATGGAAGGCCAGCTAGTGCTCGAACACCTTCTGGGAAAGGAAATTCACATCTTCACGGGTGGCTCATTACCTTGCCCATGGTATATTCTTTCATAATCTAGTTAGCTACATACATGTATGTCACCTTTCTTTGACTATAAACTAAAGATAGACTCTAAGTCTTATTCATATTGTTATCCTATTATAATATCTAGCACAGGGCTATCCGTATGAAAGGTGCTTAATTAATATATATGATTTGATGATAAGGATAGATATCTGTATTATGTAGCTCTAAAAAAGAGTCATAGTTGTGATCTCTTAAAGAATATCAAATACTATTATTCACTATCATTAGGCACACATATGACAAAAAATATTAGATAACCAACATGTGTTTTTATTTTACTCTATTGCCAGTGTGATCCTTTCACCGACGCTTTTGTTAAATGCATCTGAAATAGATGGATTGTAGCACAAAAGCTTTATTTATCATGTTTAAGAGGAAAACACCAACTGAGATGCTGGTCATAAAAATTCACTGTTTCAGCAGCTGTTTGGTTATAAAATTATTGTACTAAAAGCTCATAAATATGTACTGCACATTCATTTAGAGGGAAAATAGCACTTTATGGCTTTTTCTCAATTTTTTGAGAAACTCAGTAATGAGTTAAAATAATTATTTAAAAAAGAACCTCTTATAAATTTGCTCCAGAATCACATTGTCTCATCATAATGGGGGTGAGGGTGATTGTCTCAGAGTCCAAGGACTGGGTTTTGAGTACTGATCTGCTACTTCTTATCATGTGACCTTGAAAGATCATTTAGCTTTGCAAAGATTCAGTTTTCTGATGTGTAAAATGATGAAAAGTATATGTCCTGTCTACCTCAAAAAGTAGTAGGATCAAATAAAGCATTGTGTGGGCTTCCCTGGTGGTGCGGTGGTTGAGAGTCTGCCTGCCGATGCAGGGGACACGGGTTCGTGCCCCGGTCCGGGAGGATCCCACATGCCACGGAGTGGCTGGGCCCGTGAGCCATGGCCGCTGAGCCTGCGCGTCTGGAGTCTGTGCTCCGCAACGGGAGAGGCCACAACAGTAAGAGGCCCGCGTACCGCAAAAACAAAACAAAACAAAACAAAAAAAACAAAAAAAAAAAACAAAACAAAACAAAAAAAATAAAGCATTGTGATAAAAGTGCTTTGTAAAATGGAAAGCCTTATTAAATATGAGGGGCTGTAATCAGAGAGGAGCTTTAGAACCCCACTCTCTTACTTTCAGATTTGAAGACTGTAGGAAGATCAACAGACATAGTCGAGATATTATAGACTTAGATACTTTTCAGTCACTGCCAGGCTTGGTGGACTAGTGATGAAGTGGTTGGCAGAAGCAGATAAGGAAGGCACAGTAGCTCCAATAACGCTACTGAATAAATATGGTATATTTATGGAGTAGTATCAACTAATTCTCAAGTTTCATAAGAGCCATTCATGCATCAAAATTCTCATTAATAATTTTTTTTTCATTTAAGGGCTACAAATCTCAGTGAAACAATTCTTTTAGTTTGTCATAATTATTTCTCCAGTGGCTCAAATATTCATGAGGTGTGCCTTAAAAGGCTACACAGCCTCCACCTCACACCATATACAAAACTCAACTCCAAATGATCAAAGAGCTACAACTCTAAAACTCTTAAAAAAAAATAGGGGTAAATTTTCTTTACCTTGGATTTGGCAGTGGCTTCTTAGATATTATGGCAAAAGTATAAGCAACAAAAGAAAAAATAGGTTAATTGGATCTCACCAAAATTAAAACATTTGGGGCATCAAAGGGGACTATCAAGAAAGTGGAAAAGGGCTTCCTTGGTGGCACAGTGGTTGAGAGTCCACCTGCAGATGCAGGGGACGCGGGTTCGTGACCCGGTCCGTGAAGATCCCACATGCCGTAAGCCATGGCCGCTGGGCCTGCGCATCTGGAGCCTGTGCTCCGGAGTGGGAGGGCCACAGCAGTGAGAGGCCCGCGTACCGCAAAAAAAAAAAAAGAAAAAAGTGGAACCCCCCCCTCCACCAAAGAACAGAACAAAATATTTTAAAATCCTGTATTTGTTAAGGGTCTGGTATCCAGAATATATAAAGAACTCTTATAAGTCTATAACAGGAAGACAAACAATTCATTAAAAAAACATGCAAAGAACTTGAATACACTTTTCTCCAAAGGTATCCGAATGGACAAGTGCATGAAAAAATGTTCAATATCATAGGTTATTAAGGAGATGCAAATCTAAAGAACAATGAGATACCACTTCACACCCAGTAAGACGGCAATCATCATTATCATCATCAACAAATAACAAGTGTTGGCAAAGGGTGTAGAGAAATTTGAACCCTCATACATTGCTGGTAGGGATGTAAAATTGTATAGCCATTGTGGAACAGAGTTCCGCAGCTCCTCAAAAGTAAAAGATAGAATTACTACCCAACAATTTCACTCTTAGGCATAGACCCCAAAGAATTGAAAACCAGTGTTCAAACAACTACTTGTACATGCATGTTCATAGCAGAACTAGTCACAATAGCTAAAAGATAGAAAAAACACAATTGTCTGTCAACAGATAAATAGATAAACAAAATGTGGTACGTACGTACAATGGAATATTATTTGGCTATACAAAAGAGTGAAGTATTGATATATGCTACAACATGGGTGAAGCTTGAAAACATGCTAAGTAAAAGAAGCCAGACACAAGAGGTCTCATATTGTACAATTTATGTGAGATATTTATGTGAGATATCCAAAAGAGTTAAATCCATAGAGACAGATAGCAGATTAATGTTTGCCAGGGACTGGGGTAGAGGAGAATGGGAAATAACTGCTTAATGGGTAAGAGGTTTCCTTTTGGGGAGATGGAAATGCCTTGGAATGTAATATAACAGTTGAACAACACTGTGAATTTACTGAATGCCATTCAATTTTAAGCTTTAAAATGGTTAATTTTATGTTATGTGGATTTCACTTCAATAAAAAGAAAATCATTCTACTTATTACTTCCTTTTTACTCTGGTAAAATGAAAAGTATAAAATGCATCATTTCCTAGGCAATTTCCTTTCTGTATATACTAATTCTAGTTTTGGATTTCAATCTGGATAATAAATTGTGTTAAACACATACACACAGAAACTTTGATAAAAATGAAAAGACCCTTTTATGCATGTTATGATATGGTGATAATAGTTCTTACTGTTTTTCTGGGGTCTTTAAGCTGTCATGGAGACACAGCTCTGAACCACAGAGACAGTCTGCTCCTCGGAGCACACTTGCCTTTTCCTTTGAATTCTTTCTTCCTTTTTTTCCCAGGGGGGAGGTGGCTTTAAGAAATTTGAGGAGGTTGTGAAAATGCAACTTGATCATGAGATGCAACTTGTCATGAGACAGAAAGGGACAGGGGGCTAGAATACTGGAGGAAACAGGGAGAAGCTCCATTTTGGAAGTAAATGGCTACATTTGGGTTTATTTTGTCAATACAAATGAAAAAAAGTCCAGTGAATATAGTATCAAAATTTTATCATTTATCTTCATTTGAAGCTAACATTTCATGTGCAAAATGCAAAAGATTCTCTTAAAATTATACTATACCTAGATTCTTCATAGGTTGACAGATGCTAAAAATATTCTTGAGTTAAAATACTGTATTATTGGAATGGGGGTAAATGAAGTCAAAACATGCCCATATAATAGAGGACTTATGGCTTTGCTTTTGTAATTCTTTTAAAGAAATAACTCTTATCACCATGATATCATGTGACAAGTGATACTCTAAATCAAGTTCTGGATTTTATTACACTTCCATTTATGTAGGAAGTATGGCAAGATTTCTGAAATATACTCTGTTTTAAACCAGGTAATCAGAAGAAGGAATTTCAGAAACTTTACTGGAGAAATATACTTGTCATTAGAATATTTAAGAAAATGGTGATCTCAAATTTTTGTGGAAGGAAGCAAGTACAATATAAATAAATAAATCTATAAGTAATTGAATAATTAGTTAACTAAATACATAGTAACCAGTTTGATTTAACCATATAATATTACAATTTTATAAGTCAAAGATCAATAATTTCATATATATAATTTAATATTATCCAGTTTCTCAATTCACTTATAAATAATAGGCATATGACTTTTTAATTTCTTCAAATGAAAATGTTATAAGTGTGAAAGTATAATATTTTCAATATCTATATTTACACTGTGTTATATTTATCAGGACCCTCAAATATAGGTGACAGAGACCTTACCCAGACTAATTTAAGCCAAACAAAGAAACAAAGGGATTCCTTGACTCAAGGGGGATGCTAACCTGTTGATTTAATTCTCAGGGCAATCTTCTCCAAATATGTAAACCTATGGTCAATGATTATAAAAATAAATACAAATAAGAGCACTCTTTTTGCATTGTCCATGAATTAATCTCAGAACGACTTACATTGACCTGTATGTGTCACATTTCTCATGCCTAAATCAATCACTCTTGTCAAGAAGATGAAATTTTTTTTTTATTGATCAGCTTAGGTCAGGTGCTGATCCTGGCAGATGGGGAGCAAGGCCCTATCTGGACCATGTTAAATGGGAGGAGGGCACAGAGTGTAACTTCCTTCTCCTAATATAGCTTGCTATTATTAGGAGAAGTGGGAATGGATGCAGGCAGATGTAAGAAAGGTCCAGTATTACATTCAGTTTTAAATAATATCATTTAAAGATTTCATCTTTAGGATAAAGTGTGCCAAGTAAAGCATAAAAGTCTATGTAATAACTTTGATGGAATTACTTTCAATCTAAAAATAGAAATTAATATACACAATAGCCTGTGCAAAAAGTGACCTTCTGATGAGCTTTTTTTATGAGCTTTTTATGCAATTCTTTATTTTGGAATAATTACATATTCATAGGAAATTGGAAAGATAGTACAGAGAGGCCCCATGTATCCTGAACCCAGTTTTCCCCAATGGTTACATCTTACATGCTTATAGTACACTATAAAATCTAGGAATTTGGCATGGGAAAAATTTGTTTGTATAGTTCCATGTCATTTTATCACATGTATGGTTTTGTGTAACCACTACTTCAATTGAGGTACAGAATTATTTTATCTCTACCAAGATCTCTCTCATACTAGTCACACCCACCCTCTCCCTCCTAATATTCTCAGCTCCTGGCAACCACTAATGGAAACATAAAGTATGTGACCTTTCTTGATTGGATTTTTTCACTCAGCATAATGCCCTGAGAGCAAAGCAAGTTGTTGTATGTATCAATTGTTCAATCTTTTTCATTGCTGAATAGTATTCCATAGGATGGATGTATCACAGTCTGTTTACTCATTCCTTTATTGAAGGATACTTTTGTAATTTCCAGTTTTAGGCTATTACAAATAAAGCTGATATCAACAATCTTATTCAGGTTTGTTTGGGGGAGGTGAGCACAAATTTTCATTGCTCTGGGATAAGTGCACAGGAATGCCATTGCTGGATTTCATGGCATGTATCTGTTTTCTTTTGTAAGGAGCTACCAAATTACTTTCCAGATTGGCTCTATCATTTTACATTCCCATCCGCAATGAACAAGAGATAGTTTCTCTACTTCTCCGCCAGCATTTTATGTTGTAACTTTTTAAATTTTAGCCATTCTGATAGGTGTGTAGTGATATCTCATTGTGGTTTTAATTTGCATTTTCTTAATGGCTGGTGATGTTGAATACTTTGCCATGTGTTTGCTTGTTTGCTGTCTGTATATCCTTTGTGGTGAACTGTCTGTATGTATATATTTTTTGGTGAACTGTCTCTTCAAGTCTTTTACCCATTTTCTAATTGGATTATTATTTTGATGTTGAACTCTGAGAGTTCTTTTTATATTCTAGATATAAGTCATTTGTCAGATATGTGGTTTGCACATATTTTCTCAGTCTGTAGCCTGTCTTTTCATCTTCCTAATAGGGTCTTTTGGAGGGCAAACATTTTTAATTTTGATGAAGTCCAATTTATCCATTTTTTTCCTTTTATAGATCATGATTTCAGTGTCATGTCATAGATGTGTTTCACCAGGCTATAAACCTTAACCCAAACCTCACGGCTTACACAAAAATCAACTCAAAAGGGATCATAGATTTCAATGAAAGAGGTAAAATTATAAAACTTTTAAAAGATTATATAGATTACTTTTAATTTTAATGTAAAATTGCTTTATTTTCTCTTTGAGAGTTGATTTGAGAATGCAAGGAAATATTTACAATTGTTCTATGTAGACTAAAATGACAAAATTATTAATTGTGAAATATTTTAGATTCCTATCAAAGTAAGTCATAATTTTAATTTAGCCTGTTCCTTTGCTGACACATGCTAGAAAATTTTAGCAGTAGTTGATGAGTTACTCCCTGATGCAAAAGGGCATTAAAACAAGCACCAAATTGGTCACAGGCATTTCCATTATAATGGTATAAAAAACTTGTTAATCATAATGTTTGTGCTATAAACAGTAATCGCAGCCTTTGAACTAAAGGTTTTGCCTAAGATTAAAAGTTACTGAGATGGAAAACCAGTTTGGGGATGCAGGCTGTTTACCAGAATTAGTGGTGGCAGCCCTGGGTGTTACACAATCTTAGTACTTTCCATAGATTGAGGCAGCACGGTATTTGTCATAATACGGTCAGGGCCAGACTGAGAGTGGCTGAAGGGAAATGGTCTTTCCTTCCTCCTCAAGCTGTATTTATAATTTCCTACTCATTTTTAGTTTGGCTACATTGGTGTGGAAATTTTTTTCTGACTGAGGAATAAAACAAGTACAATTTACTTCTAGCTGTTAGATAAAGTTGAGAGCGCCAGTTAAAATAACAGCAGAAAGCACTGGGATTTGAATAAGGCAACTTCTTTTGCAAGCACACTAAATGAAGGTGTTAGATGAGTATTGATCTGGGAATGAATTCCTAGGTTCCCTTTTAACAGAGTATGCTTAATCCATAAGAACTATAGCTTATTATAAACACAATATCCACTTACCTTTTGGCAGTTTTTGAAAAAATAAAGTGTATATTTATGGCGCTCTAAAGTTTAGTTTTAAATAACACCAGGTGATTAAACATAAAAGAACTCGGTGACTGACTGGAAACCAGAGTTAATTGTACTCACTGGAGACCAGAGTTAAGTTCTCTAGGCTACAGTATTGACAGAAATTCTCAATGAATCATTCAGAAAACTCAAGAGGGGCTGTGGTATGTTCGGGTTGTTGCTAGGCTAAACTTGGAGGCCATTTATGCTTTAAAAAGTGGCAAAATTGTACTAAATGGTAGTGTTGTATAGGAGAGGAGGTACCATTTATTACCGCTACCAGCCTCCTAGAGAGAATTAGGAAATGTGTTCTTGGTTACTGTGGGTTTTTCCTGGGACAGTAGTGACACATATCACCATCCAGTTTATTAAGTCCCAATAGGAATGTTTCCATCATCTCTTTGCTAAGAATTTGTTAGATGTAACATTTTCCAGAAGTACTGGAAAATTTACTTATGTGCCAAAAATAAGAGTGAAATTGACTAGAAGCAGAAAGTCCCTGTCCGAGCTGAGGAAATGCAAAAAGTAAACAAACAGTATAAATAGCCAGAGAATGTAAGTCTGTGGTTAGCAGTGATGTCTGGATGTCCAGTTTAAAGTTTTGTGCTTTATTCCCAAACCTAGTTACAAAATGAATGAAATTGCAACAGTATAAATATACAAATAGTCTTTAGTTAAATGAGCTTTCCATAAATAACTCATTCTGAAATGTTTTGAGATGTGAATCTCAGAAATGATTGTCTCTGTCAAAAGCAACTAATTTTATTTGTCCCTTTTAGATTCATGTTCTGGATAAGCTCTCTTAACCTAAACATACCTTTAACTCTTTGTCATGGATTCTTCAACCCTGAATTATGTTGCTTGGTGATGTTAATTACCATTTAAATGTCTTGATGGTATGCTTATGGATTTTAGCAATTGTTGTTTAATTTAGTTTAGTTTTCGTTTTGGCCTTAAATTTTCAAGATACTTATTTTTAAATGCAAATGTGCAGAACCCAACAAATGTGAAATATTTTCAGGCTCCCCCTTGCAAGCTCTTTGAGTTGATATTGTCCTAGTTGGTGGTTATCTTGACTGTTTCTGTATTTATGATTTCAAAAAACTAGGAATCACTGTCAATACTATATCATTTATATGTGAATTATGCAATATTTTGAAAGTACTGTTCACAGTGGCCATACACTAAGATACTGGCATTTTCTTCTAATACTTTAGTTCTACTGAGGATATAGATTCATGTTTTTATAATAAAATATCACTTGAAATACAGAGCAGTTCATTTCCTTTACATTCTATATTTGAAATTCTACAATAATATTGACTCCAAATTTAAAATATAACTCACAAAAGTTTAGTACATATGTTTAACTGCAGATCCTTATTATTTTACAATATTTAATGGAAATTATTAGACTATATGCAAGGTGGTATAAGACATAATAATGAGACAGGTGTTAAATCTGTCTTCCTCACACTGGGACCATCATCTGCTATTTTGAGAAATGTTTCCCACAAAGAAAAAAATCCTGGAAGAGAGTCATCATTACTCTAAAATTTGGTCTTTCTTGCCCTACTTTGTTTACACTGGCTTTTTCTCCCTCCCCTTTCTATATCTCTTCTGTTTGTAACTATTTTACAACTAATTATTTTAGTAATATCTTAGAATTTATTGACCAGAAAGGATCTTGGATACTATTGGATACTATATTTTGACCAATCTCTATGTTCTATATATGAGGAAGCAGAAGTCCTGCAGTATTATACTGTAGGGGAGGAAAAATATCTTTTTCCTCCTACCCTTTTGGTTCTCAACTGGGTCACTGTTTTTAAAAAAGACAGATTTACAAGAGAAAAGCATACATATTTATTTAATGTAAATGTTCTGTGATACAAGAGCCACCATAAGGAAATGAAGACCTGAGGAAACAGTAATCTGAGTGTTTTTATACTAGGTTTGATGAAGAGTAGAAAATAATGGGGAAATGTAATAAAACAAAAAGGAATATGAGCTAAGTATAGTAAATGGGGAAAGGCCTGTTCATTCAGATTCCCCTCCCCTCCCTCTGTCTTCTGAAATAAGGATGATCCTTTCATTTGGGTTTAGGGAGGGCACCCCTCACATGAGAATCTTATGACCTGCTTCAGGTGACGGTCAGAAAATCCTTCCTGCACCTGTCATTTCTTAGATTCCTTCAACTTAAAGTATTTAATATTCCAAAGGACCATCTTTGGGGGTAGGGTGATTTGAACCCCATCAATGCCCCCATCTTTAAGTCTCTCCTTAGGAAAGTGGTAACAAAGCAAAGGTCTAGGATGAGTATCGGCTGAGTCAGGGGTCCCTTTTATAACTAACCATACCATTTATTTAAGTCTTCTGGGTCTCCCTTTATTTTTAAGCCGACCTAACAGTCTTCAGAAATTTCCATGGCACAAAAAACGAAACATAGCATATTTGGTTCTTTCCTAGTTATATGAAGGTATGTATGATATATTGAGCCTCTAAAGGTGGGTGTTTGTAATTAAACTGAGCATTTTCACATTTCAGGGCTTTTTGTTTGTTTTTAAATATAGTTTATCAGACTAGTGACTTGATTTGTGTTTGCTGATGTATGCTTTCTCTAAAAAAAATGAATGTAATATTCATTTAAGAGTTTTGACAAAATTTATCATTGAATATTGTTGTTTTGCTTTTCAGAATGTCTTTTGGATTTTCTATCATCTATTTCTATCTATCTGTATCTATCTATTTATCTCTTGATCTGTCATCTCTGTATCTTCCATAACCCTAATCTCTGTCCATGTCTTCATTCGCATAGCTTATTAGAAAAAAACCTTAATTGTTGTAGCCCAAAGATCAAAACTCATACTCTTTCTTACTAGATATATGATCTTTGAAATTTACTTAAATTTTCTGGTCATTAATTTTTCTGTCTCCAAGATGAGGATTATAAAGCATATCTCAAGTTATATGAGTGATTTTTATTATTCAGTTGGCTTATTGATGTAACCTATGGATGTTTGTTAGGTAGTAATTTAATGATTTGTTGATTGAGTCATTACTTTTTTCCTATTTGAAGAGATGATTACCATTTGTATTCAGTGAAAACTGAAAAACTACCTTTATATGGCTGTTTAGCAGTTGAATACAATTTTAAAATGTATGAAGTGCAGCTGCTTAAACGTTAAAAGCGGTGAGAACCCATCAGAATTTGTAAATGGAATAGGCTTTTGAATTTATCTCTTACCAGTCTCTCATTTACCAAAGAGAAAACTTAGCCTAAGATGAAGCTGGTTATACAGACAGTTAAGGTCAGTTCTGGAGACAGAACACAAATCTCTTTACTTTCAGTCCCCAGTGTTTTACATAATATTGTGCCACTTTCTTAATCGAAGGGTGATTATGTTGAATCTATGAATACCAGCATATTTAAACAGATATGGCAAGACCAGGAGAATTGTCAGCTGCATTTTGCAAAGGTTTTACTAAATAGTTATACACACATTAGGATGCGTATTTCTTTAGATAAATAATTATTGAAGTGATATAAATTAGAATCAATTATTAAATATACGCTTATTGTTATAACAGAATTAACATTAGACTCCTGGAAAATGTCACAAGCCATTTTTTCTGTGTGTCGGAGCAAAGCTGGATTTTCTTGTGAGGAAAATATCAGCTCTGACAATGTATGTCTCTTTTGTCCGTACCTGTGTAGAAATGGAATGAGGTTCCCACTGGCCAGAAGTTCTGGTTAGTTCCTAGCTGTTCAGTTCTGTGACTGCCATATGAGTATGCCTTAAATTGATAAAATAGTGTCTCTGCTAAGTACTTATCTGAACATAACCTTAAACTACTGTCCCATAATCCTTACCTAGGTCTGTAGAATTTATTGAAGATCAAAAACTATGCCATATGCCACAAAGCCATCCCTCTAAGACACTCTAAAACTTATTCTTATATCAAGTCAGACCATCATAGAGGTCTACAGTGGGACCATATTGTTTTGACCAGTCATTGAACAGCTTTCGCTGATCCTTACTTTGGCCTATGCTAATGCCCAAGTTCAAAATACACTGTAGTCAGAGCTTTTTGGAACTCATTCATCTGCTGGAAGAATACCAAGGCCATTGTCCTTTCTACTAATCAGTACTCAGTTCATGGGACTGAAGGAGAAAATTCTCTCTGTCCTTACCACCAAGAGTTGTCCTCTACTACTGTTCTTGTTTATGTGATTCAATCTTGCCAACTCTGTAATTTATAAAATATAGTTTTTCTTTATCCTCTTTTTGTTATCATTTTAATATTATTATTGTATTATTATTATTATATATATTAACTTCTAGGAAAAGCAAAGACATTTTGCAGTCTAAATTCTTGTGCATCATTTTGTGGCATTCATTGGTGTATTAATTTTCCCGACTTCATATCATTCTTTCCCTACTTATTTTCATCACTTTAATTTTTAGCTTGTCAGAATGCATATATTGTATTGAGCCTCAAATCTTTCTTAGAATGGATTTTTGAATAAATAGTATTTATTATTCAAAATGTACATCACTGGAAAAGTGAATGTACAGTTTTTTGCTCTACATACAACTACTCTAGTAGCTAAAAGGCAATCTTTTAAAAGATTCAAGTAATCAGAAAATCTTTTGAAAATAGAAGTAAGGGAATGTGCCATTCAATGTGTAAAAATGATGATAATTCTAATAATTATAGATTAAGAAGAGGAGGAAGATGAGGAAAATGAAGAAAAGGATAAAAAAGGAAGATGAAGGAGAAGGACTTAGTATGTGGTAGGCAAAACAAAAACAAAACAACAAAAAAGCAAACTCCATCTCTCCAAATTTTACTCTGGAAGAAAATGAGTCTTAGAGAAGTTAAGTAACTTGCCTCATACAGACAAC
>NW_020172637.1:2110384-2202593 GCF_003031525.2 Neophocaena asiaeorientalis asiaeorientalis | reverse complement strand
TAAAATAAAAAAAAAAAAAAAAAAAAAAAAAAATTAAACCCTTTAACTTTGCTACAAACCTTTTTTTTTAAAATAACCGCTTGAATCCAAATTTTATTTTATGCTTTCCTTTGGTCTAATTCATTAATCTCACAAGAAACTTTGGATTTGACAGATTTCTCATATAATCCATGCTACTACATCCTGCGAGAATTTAACTCTGTCCTAAAATGACATCTGAAGCCAATATTTATAACCCAGTCCTATGTCCTTGCCAAGTTTCCTGTGCTAATGATCTTAAGCTTCAATAACAGCTGTCATGTAGATGAATTGCAAGTTACTCTGGGAGCTATACGAACGTATCACACAGCTTACATCACAGATATATTTTCTCCATCACCTCTGGATTAAAATGTCACCTATTTTAAGAATTCCTAGAAAAACATAAAGAAAAACGTGAATACATACACCATAGCCAACTGAAAATTCAGAGTAAAAATTAAGGTTGACAGAATGTCATTATCACACAAATTAGACTGGACATGGAGATTAATCTTTGGAATTTATAAAACCATAAAATTATCATTTCTTTGTATTTTAATTTATTTCCTTTTAAAAAGAACATATAGGATGAAAACTAGTTAATCAGTGTTTAATGGTTAATTAACTCAGGGGTTATTCAATGCCATAAAATTGTTTGATATAATTCTGAAATAGCTAATTTAAATCTTGCCTTGACTATGGTATACTAAATAAATTATATTTATTACAATACTGATTTCTCTGCAGTGTAGACAGTAGCCTCAATGTATTTTAATCTATTATTTAAACAATTTAAAAACACTATTAGACATGTTCTGTTTCTATATAAATTACTACTAAGGTGAGTATTTTCCAAACATGTCTGATCATAAGACTCTTGTTAAGAATCCAGATTCCTGTGCCCTCCCAGACAATATATCAGACTTTCAAGCAGAGGGGTCCATAACATGAATCTTTTGTATAAGTCCAGTTGATTTTTTTCATCAGGTAAGTGTGGGAAATAATATTTAAGACAATGTTCACAGTATGAAAGAAAAACAATAAGTGTATGTGATGTGCAGAAGCTATCCCAGGGATAGCTTGGAATCAAAGGCCCACAGATATTTGACCTCCTCCTACTTCCCCGTCCTCATTCCTCATGATTTCTGGATTACATTTTTTTAACTGAGCACCGAGTAGAAGGCTATAATCCTCTGCACACAGTATGTTGCTTCTTTATCCCGCTACCTCCTTGATGGTAACACTTTTCTTCTTTACCTCCTTTCATCTCCTTATCTTCACCATCTTTTTTCCCTGGTTAATCCTATTAATTAAAACGTACTTTATACATATCCTTGTTCGTGAAGTCTTCCTTCACCTCTTCACCATAAGCTACTTTTCAACATCTGAGTCTTTATAAAATCCTGGGCATTACTTAACTATTATGTTTACCTCACTGAATATGATTATGTCTTTAATGTGCCCTTTTTTTTTTTAAACATCTTTATTGGGGTATAATTGCTTTACAATGGTGTGTTAGTTTCTGCTTTATAACAAAATGAATCAGCCTCACATATACATATATCCCCCATATCTCTTCCCTCTTGTGTCTCCCTCCCTCCCACCCTCCTTATCCCACCTCTCTAGGTGGTCACAAAACACCGAGCTGATCTCCCTGTGCTATGCGGCTGCTTTCCATTAGCTATCTATTATACGTTTCGTAGTGTATATATGTCCATGCCACTCTCTCACTTTGTCCCAGCTTATCCTTCCCCCTCCCCGTGTCCTAAAGTCCATTGTCTAGTAGGTCTGCATCTTTATTCCCATCCTGCCCCTAGGTTTTTCATGACCTTTTTTTTTTTTTTAGATTCCATATATATGTGTTAGCATACGGTATTTGTTTTTCTCTCTATGACTTACTTCACTCTATATGACAGACTCTAAGTCCATCCACCTCACTACAAATAACTCAGTTTCATTTTTTATGGCTGAGTAATATTCCAATGTATATATGTGCCACATCTTCTTCATCCATTCATCTGTCGATAGACACTTAGGTTGCTTCCATGTCCTGGCTATTGTAAATAGAGCTGCGATAAACATTGTGGTACATGACTCTTTTTGAATTATGTTTTTCCCAGGGTGTATGCCCAGTAGTGGTATTGCTGGATTGTATGGTAGTTTTATTTTTAGTTTTTTAAAGAACATCCATACTGTTCTCCATAGTGGCTGTATCAATTTACATTCCCACCAACAGTGCAAGAGGGTTCCCTTTTCTCCACACCATCTCCAGCATTTATTGTTTGTAGATTTTTTGATGATGGCCATTCTGACAAGTATGAGGTGATTACCTCCTTGTAGTTTTGACTTGCATTTCTCTAATGATTAATGATGTTGAGCATTCTTTCATGTGTTTGTTGGTAGTCTGTATATCTTCTTTGGAGAAATGTCTATTTAGTTCTTCTGCCCATTTTTGGATTGGGTTGTTTGTTTTTTGGATATTGAACTGCATGAGCTGCTTGTAAATTTTGGAGATTAATCCTTTGTCAGTTGCTTCATTTGCAAATATGTTCTCCCATTCTGAGTGTTGTCTTTTTGTCTTATTTATGGTTTCCTTTGCTGTGCAGAGACTTTTGAGTTTCATTAGGTCCCATTGGTTTATTTTTGATTGTATTTCCATTTCTCTAGGAGGTGGGTCAAAAAGGATGTTGCTGTGATTTATGTCAGAGTGTTCTGCCTATGTTTTCCTCTAAAAGTTTTATCGTGTCTGGCCTTACATTTAGGTTTTTAATCCGTTTTGAGTTTATTTTTGTGTATGGTGTTAGGAAGTGATCTAATTTCATTGTTTTATATGTAGTTTTCCAGTTTTCCCAGCACCACTTATTGAAGAGGCTGTCTTTTCTCCATTGGATATTCTAGCATCCTTTATCAAAGATAAAGTGACCATATGCGTGTGGGATTATCTCTGAGCTTTCTATCCTGTTCCATTGATCTATATTTCTGTTTTTGTGCCAGTACCATACTGTCTTGATTACTGTAGCTATGTAGCATAGTCTGAAGTCAGGGAGCCTGATTCCTACAGCTCTGTTTTTCGTTCTCAAGAATGCTTTGGCTATCGGGGTCTTTTATGTTTCCATACAAATTGTGAAATTTTTTATTCTAGTTCTGTGAAAAATGCAACTGGTAGTTTGATAGGGATTGCATTGGGTAGTATAGTCATTTTCACAATGTTGATTCTTCCAATCCAAGAACATGGTATATCTCTCCATCTGTTTGTATCACCTTTAATTTCTTTCATCAGTGTCTTAGAGTTTTCTGCCGACAGGTCTTTTGTCTCCTTAGGTAGGTTTATTCCTAGGTATTTTATTCTTTTTGTTGCAATGGTAAATGGGAGGGTTTCCTTAATTTCTCTTTCAGGTTTTTCATCATTAGTGTATGTGAATGCAAGAAATTTTTGTGCATTAATTTTGTATCCTGCTACCTTACCAAATTCATTGATTAGCTCTAGTAGTTTTCTGGTAACATCTTTAGGATTCTCTATGTATAGTATCATGCCATCTGCAAACAGTGACAGTTTTACTTCTTTTCTAATTTGGATTCCTTTTATTTCTTCTTCTTCTCTGATTGCTGTGGCTAAAACTTCTAAACCAATGTTGAATAATAGTGGTGAGAGTGGGCAACCTTGTCTTGTTCCTGATCTTAGTGGAAATGCTTTCAGTTTTTCACCATTGAGGACAATGTTGGCTGTGGGTTTGTCATATATGGCCTTTATTATGTTGAGGTAAGTTCCCTCTATGCCTACTTTCTGGAGGGTTTTTATCATAAATGGGTGTTGAAATTTTCCAAAAGCTTTTTCTGCATTTATTGAGATGATCATTAATGTGGTGTTTTCCCTCACTTTGTTGCAAATACTCTGAAGGCACTTACCAGGACTTCTTTTAGCTTTGGTTGCCCCACAACTTAGCATGGCACACAGTAGATGCCTAGAACATGACAGTCAGATGAATGGATTGGTGGATGGATAAACGGATGGATGGATGGATGAGTGAAAGGAACAGTTTTGTTCCACAAAGTGGGAATCAGGATAAGAATACAGGGTGGAGTCTAGACTTGAATGAATTCTAGGACAGTGCACACACAACTTCTTTAGTAAGTCAGGCAGGGCAAAAATCAGGGAGGCACTGGAAGGACACTTATCCTAAAAGCAAGAAAACAAGTGCTCCGAGGTCAGGTGGTTGCTAGCCTCAGAATATTCACCAAAGCTCAAGACAGGAAGTCTTGATTCTGAGACCACCTTTCCTCACACAGATATTTGTGTGTGTATGTGTCTTATAATCTCTGCTAGTGATGCACCGAACTTGAACAAGATGAGGCTTCATTATTGTCATTGATCACACCTGAAGAGATCCTGCAAAGGTCCACACTGATTCATTTTAGTACAACTGAGTCTTGCTCTTTCTTTTATTTAGAGGACAGGAGTCTTGGAGGGTAGGGTATAATTTGCTTCCCGTTTGAGAAACTTGAATAAAATCTAAACTTACAATCTTAACAAATTAAGGTATAAATTTGTCAGGCATAGCCTTGGTTCAGTTTTCTGAAGAATGGAGGAGAGAGAGGTGAGTTGGTGGGTAAAATTCTCCTCAAGTAGGCTGTGTGTGATATCACAGCTTGTGTCCTCTTGATTTGTAATGGAAATTAGACACAGTAAGGGGCATCTTACCTTTTAAGCCATGATATTTTTGAAATTTTACATTCTAAGCAGGCTGGATAACATTTTAAACAAAACACCATTGAAAATCCAGTTCATCAGAGTCATTGCACATACTCAATTGCTGATTTTTATATTGCAGTATTTTTAGCTCTAAAATCATGATGAAATAGCACCAAAAGCAAATGGGCCATATTATGCACAAATTGTTTGCTAAATCTAAATTGCTAAATTGAAGCTTTTTCCAGCTGTGTCAGAACAAAAATATATTCAGCTACAAATATATAGAATTGGGATATTTTGAAGGTGGAAAAATATGTTGTGTTTCTATTATAAAACTGATTGAAAAAAGATATCCTTCCTTTAAATTCTGTTTTTTAAACACAGGAAATTCATATTTCTGAATAAATCCTTTCCACATTAACATTTCCTAGGACATGGGTCCCATTTGGTCTATAAAGTCCGAAAATGAGATTATGAAAGAATAAATCTGCTCATCTCATAAGGAGGGCTAGATGGCTTGACTGTAAAATTAAAACTGGATGTCTATAATGCAGAGTACCTTGGGTTCTATGGGATACACAATGACTCAAAATTTTGAAATTATTAGCTAGATTCTTAAAGTTCATGGAAAGGTCATTCTTGGTGAATTTATTTTAGAATTATGGTCTTATAAAAGCCAAGAGACTTTAAAATTTTTAATCCTGTGTTTCAAATTTAAATGGCTAGAAAGTAAGCAATGAAACAGTGTTTTCAGCCTTCTTGTAAAAGGTCCATTATTGTTTTGCTCTAATCAACTTGTAATGTGTAAGAATGGAGAGTCTATTGTTATGGGTTTTTTTTTTTTTAAGAGAAGTTCAAAATCCATATTTTAAGTCGATTTTTCCCATTTTAAAATAAGTGTGTGCACCAAAAATTTTTCATCTGTGGACTACATTTGGCTTTTGAGTCACCTCATGCCATTTATGTTTCAGAATATGATTCTCCTTTCAGGTGGTAGCATAGCTAAACCACCCCATGCAGGGGAATATCATTTCTCCTGGATGTCTGCCCCCTTCCTGGAGGCCCAATCAAACTTCACTTAGCCGTGCCATATACCCCAACTTCTCTGAAAGTCTAGAGGATGTTTTGATTCTTCTAGTAATCTTTTCCCCTTCTGAAGCTCATAGTACTCTCTGCCTCTGCATTCTTTGAAAAGGTTTCATATCTTGCTTCTTTCGTAGGAATTATATACCACTGTAGGACATCTATTATAGAATCATTTTGTGCTGCCCATTAATTTATACTTTTTCAACTTGAAATAAAATTCACTTAAGATAAAATTCACCATTTCAAAATATATAATTCAGCAGCTTTTAGTACGTGTACAATGTTGTATCACATCTCTGCTATCTAGTTCCAGAATACTTTCATCACCCTGAAGGAAACTCCTTACCCATTAAGTAGGGACTCTCCATTTCTCCCTCACTCCAGCCCCTGACAACAAGTAAATACGCACGCCCCATTCCCCACTACCTCAGCTTCTGGCAACCACCAGTCTGCTTTCTGTCTCTGTGGATCTCTCTCTCCTGGATATACTATATAAATGGAATCATACAGCCGGTAGCCTTTTGTGTCTGCCTTCACTCAGTTAGCCTAATATTTTTAAGATCCATCCATGTAGTAGCATATATCATTGTTTCATTCCTTTTCATGGTTGAATAATGTTCTACTGTATGAACATGCTACATTTTGTTTGTCTATTCATCAGCTGATGGACATTTGAGTTGTTTTCATCTTTTAGACTCTTTAAACTAGAGCTGCTTTGAACATTTGTGTACAAGCTTTTGTTTGAAAGTCCATTTTTAATTCTTTTGGATATACAGCTAGGAGTGGAATTGCAGTTTTTATTGTAATAATATGTTTAACTTTTAAAGAATTGCCAGCTCTATTCCACAGTGGCCATGCCATTTTACATTCTTACCAGTAATGGGTGAGAACTCCAATTTATCCACATGCTAGCCAATATTTGTTACTTTATAATTTTTATTTTTGTGTTTTTATTATAGCCATCTTATAATGTGAAGTGGTATTTTATTGTGATTTTAATTTACATTACTCTAATGACTGATGATGTTAAACACTTTCTCAAGTGCCTACTGGACATTTCATATCGCTTTTTTAGAGAAATGTCTATTCATATTTTTTTTCATTTTTAAATTGAATTGTTTGTCTTTTTGTTGTTGAGTTTTAAGTGTGCCTTATATATTATGGATAGACCCTTATGGGTGCTGGATTTTTTCCAGGTGCTTTGCTGCATCAATTGACATAATAATGTGGTTTTTGTCATTCTATTAATGTGGTGTATTCTGTTGATTGATGTTCATAGGTTGAATCACTCTTGTAATCCTGGGATAAATTCCAGTTGGTCGTGGTGTATAAATCTTTTAATATGCTGCTTGACTCAGTTTGATAGTATTTTGTTGAGGATTTTGCATCTATACTCATAAGGAGTATTCTGTGTTTTTTTCCCTCATGACGCCCTTGTCTGACTTTTGCATGAGGGTAATACTGGCCTTACAGAACAAGTTAGGAAATGTCCCCTACTTTCCTGAACTTGTGTTAATTTTCCTTTAAATGTTTGGTAGAACTAACCAATGAATCCCTCTTGTCCTACATGGTTTTTGTTGAAAAGATTTTGATTACTGATGAAATCTCTTTACTTGTTATTGATCTATTCACACTTTCTATTTGTTCTTGAGTCAGTTTTGGTAGTTTTGTATTTCTAGAAATATGTCTAAATTCCATCTAGGTTATCTAATTTGTTGGCATTAGATTGTTCATAATGTTCTCTTATAATCAACATTTTTATCTGAGGCCAATGATAATATCTCTACTTTCATTTCTAATTTAAATAATTTGAATAATCACTCTGTTTTTCTTGTCAGTCTACCTAAAATTTGTCAATTTTGTTGATCTTTTCAAGGAACCAATTTTTGGTTTCACTGACTCTGTTATGTTTCTCTTTACTTTTAAAAATATCTATTTTTATCTTTCTCATTTTGTTCCTTCAGCTGATTTTGGACTCAGTTTGCTTTTCTTTTATTAGTTCTTTAAAAGAAAGTGTAAAGTTAGTTTATTGATTTGAAATGGTTCTTCTTTTTAAAGTAGGACTTATAGTATAAATTTCCCTCTGAGCACTGTTTTAGGTACATGCTATAAAATTTATTGTTTTGTGCTTTTCTTTCCATCTGTCTCAAACTATTATCTAAATTTTCTTGTGATGTCCTCTTTGATCAAGAGTGTATTGTCTAATTGCCACATATCTGTGAATTTTTCAGATTTTCTTCTCTTAATGATTTGTAGTTTCATTTCATTGTGGATGGAGTCATATTTATATGACTTCACTATTTTTAAATTTATGGAGACTTGTATTAAAAAATACTATAATACTGGCTTTATTTTACTTATGAAATTACCATTACCAGTGTATTTCTTTCTATTTTTTCTTAACATCTTTATTGGAGTAAAATTGCTTTACAATGGTGTGTTCGTTTCTGCTGTATAACAAAGTGAATCAGCTATATGTGTACATATATCCCCATATCCCATGCCTCTTGCATCTCCTACCCACCCTCCCTATCCCACCCCTCTAGGTGGACACAAAGAACCTAGCTGATTTCCCTGTGCTGTGTGGCTGTTTCCTACTAGCTATCTATTTTACATTTGGTAGTGTATATATGTCCATGACATTCTCTCACTTCGTCCCAGCTTACCCTTCCCCTCCCCAAGTCCTCAAGTCCATTCTCTACCTCTGTGTCTCTATTCCTGTCCTGCTCCTAGGTTCTTCAGAACCAATTAAAAAAAATTTTTTTTAGGTTCAATACATATGTGTTAGCATACGGTATTTGTTTTTCAATTTATGACTTACTTCACTCTGTATGACAGTCTCTATGTCCATCCACCTCACTACAAATAACTCAATTTCGGTTTCTTTTATGGCTGAGTAATATTCCATTTTATATATGTGCCACATCTTCTTTACCCATTCATCTGTCGATGGACACTTAGGTTGCTTCCATGTCCTGGCTATTGTAAATAGAGCTGCAATGAACATTGTGTTACATGACTCTTTTTGAATTATGGTTTTCTCAGGGTATATGCCCAGTAGCAGTATTGCTGGATTATATGGTAGTTCTATTTTCAGTTTTTTAAGGAACCTCCATACTGTTCTCCATAGTGGCTGTATCAATTTACATTCCCACCAACAGTGCAAGAGGATTCGCTTTTCTCCACACCCTCTCCATGCAAGAAGATTCCCTTTTCTCCACACCCTCTCCAGCATTTATTGTTTGTAGAGTTTTTGATGATGGCCATTCTGACAGGTGTGAGGTGATACCTCATTGTAGTTTTGATTTGCATTTCTCTAATGATTAGTGATGTTGAGCACTCTTTCATGTGTTTGTTGGCAATTTGTATATTTCTTTGGAGAAATGTCTATTTAGGTCTTCCCATTTTTGGATTGGGTTTTTCGTTTTTTGATATTGAGTTGCATGAGCTGCTTGTAAATTTTGGAGGTTAATCTTTGTCAGTTGCTTCCTCTGCAAATATTTTCTCCCATTCTGAGGGTTGTCTTTCCATCTTGTTTAGGCTTTCCTTTGCTGTGCAAAAACTTTTAAGTTTCATTAGGTCCCATTTGTTTATTTTTGTTTTTATTTCCATTTCTCTAGTAGGTGGTTCAAAAAGCATCTTGCTGTGATTTATGTCATGGAGTGTTCTGCCTATGTCTTCCTCTAAAAGTTTCATAGTGTCTGGCCTTACATTCATGTCTTTAATCCATTTTGAGTTTATTTTTTTGTATGGTGTTAGGGAGTATTCTAATTTCACTCTTTAACATGTAGCTGTCCAATTTTCCTGGCACCACTTATTGAAGAGGCTGTCTTTTTGCCATTGTTTATTCTTGCCTCGTTTATCAAAAATAAAATGACCATAAGTGTGTGGGTTTATCTCTGGGGTTTCCATCCTGTTCCATTGATCTATATTTCTGTTTTTGTGCCAGTGCCATATTGTCTTGGTGACTGTACCTTTGTAGTATAGTCTGAAGTCTTGGACCTTGATTTGTCTAGCTCTGCTGTTCTTTCTCAAGATTGCTTTGGATATTCATGGTCTTTTGTGTTTCCATACAAATTGTGAAATGTTTTGTTCTAGTTCTGTTAAAAATGCCATTGGTAGTTTGATAGGGATTGCATTGAATCGGTAGCATTCTTTGGGTACTATGGTCATTTTCACAATTTTGATTCTTCCAATCCAAGAACATGGTATATCTCTCCATTTGTTTGTATGATCTTTAATTTCTTTCATCAATGTCTTATAGTTTTCTGCCTACAGGTTGTTTGTCTCCTTAGGTAGGTTTATTCCTAGCAATGTATTCTTTTTGTTGCAATGGTAAATGGGAGTGTTTCCCTAATTTCTCATTCAGATTTTTCATCATTAGTGTATAGGGTTGCAAGAGATATCTCTGCATTAATTTTGTATCATGCTACTTTACCAAATTCATTGATTACCTATCGTAGTTTTCTGGTAGAATCTTTGGGATTCTCTCTGTATAGTATCACATCAACTGCAAACTGTGACAACTTTACTTCTTCTTTTCTGATTTGGATTCCTTTTATTTCTTTTTCTTCTCTGATTGCTGTGGCTAAACTTTCCAAAACTATGTTGAATAATAGTGGTGAGAGTGGGCAACCTTGTCTCATTCCTGATCTTAGAGGAAATGGTTTCAGTTTTTCACCATTGAGGACGATGTTGGCTGTGGGTTTGTCATATATGGCCTTTATTATGTTGAAGTAAGTTCCCTCTATGCCTACTTTCTGGAGGGTTTTTATCATAAATGGGTATTGATTTTGTCGAAAGCTTTTTCTGCATCTACTGAGATGATCATATGATTTTTCTCCTTCAATTTGTTAATATGGTTTTTTACATTGATTGATTTGCATATATTGAAGAATCCTTGCATCCTGGGATAAAACCCAGTTGATCATGTTATATGATCCTTTTAATGTGTTGTTCGATTCTTTTTGCTGGTATTTTGTTGAGGATATTTGCATCTATGGACATCAGTGATATTGGCCTGTACTTTTCATTCTTTGTGACATTTTTGTCTGGTGTTGGTATCAGGGTGGTGGTGGCCTCATAGAATGTGTATGGGAGTGTTCCTCCCTCTGCTATATTTTGGAAGAGTTTGAGAAGGTTAGGTGTTAGCTCTTCTCTAAATGTTTGATAGAATTCGCCCGTGAAGCCATCTGCTCCTGGGCTTTTGCTTGTTGGAAGATTTTTAATCACAGTTTCAATTTCAGTGTTTGTGAATGGTCTGTTTACATTTTCTATTTCTTCCTGGTCCAGTCTCAGAAGGTTGTGCTTTTCTAAGAATTTGTCCAATTCTTCGAGGTTGTCCATTTTATTTGCATATAGTTGCTTATAGTAATCTCTCATGATCCTTTGTATTTCTGCAGGGTCAGCTGTTACTTCTCCGTTTTCATTTCTAATTCTATTGATTTATATCTTCTCCCTTTTTTTTTTTTTTGATGAGTCTGGTTAGTGGTTTATCAACTTTGTTTATCTTCTCAAAGAACCAGCTTGTAGTTTTATTGATCTTTGCCATTGTTTCCTTCATTTCTATTTCATTTATTTCTGTTCTGATACTTATGATTTCTTTCCTTCTGCTAACTTTTGAGTTTTTTTCTCTTTCTCTAATTGCTTTTGGTATAAGTTTAGGTTGTTTATTTGGGATGTTTCTTGTTTCTTGAGGTAGGATTGTATTGCTGTAAACTTCCCTCTTAGAACTGTTTTTGCTGCATCCCATAAGTTTTGGGTGGTTGTGTTTTCATTGTCATTGTTTCTAGGTATTTTTTTATTTCCTCTTTGATTTCTTCAGTGATCTCTTGGTTTTTAAGTAGTGTATTTTTTATCCTCCATGTGTTTGTATTTTTTACAGATTTTTTTCCTTTAATTGATATCTAGTCTCATAGCATTTTGGTCTGAAGAGATACTTGATATGATTTCAATTTTAAATTTACCAAGGCTTGATTTGTGATCTAGGATATGATCTATCCTTGAGAATGTTCCATGAGCACTAGAAAAGAAAGTGTATTCTGTTGTTTTTGGAAGAATGTCCTATAAATATCAATTAAGTCCATCTTGCTTAATGTATCATTTAAAGTTTGTGTGTCCTTATTTATTTTCATTTTGGATGATCTGTCCATTGGTGAAAGTGGGGTTTTAAAATCCCTTACTATGATTGTGTTACTGTTGATTTCCCCTTATATGGCTATTAGCATTTCCCTTATGTATTGGGGTGCTCCTATGTTGGGTACATAAATATTTACAATTGTTATATCTTCTTCTTGGGTTTATCCCTTGATCATTATTGTAGTGTCCTTCCTTGTCTCTTCTAATGGTCTTTATTTAAAAATCTATTTTGTCTGACATGAGAATTGCTACTGCAGGTTTCTTTTGATTTTCATTTGCATGGAATATCTTTTCCATCCCCTCATTTTCAATCTGTATGTGTCCCTAGGTCTGAAGTGGGTCTCTTGTAGACAGCATATATATGGGTCTTGTTTGTATGTCCATTCAGCCAGTCTATGTCTTTTGGTTGAAACATTTAATCCATTTACATTTAAGGTAATTATCAATATGTATGTTCCTATTACCATTTTCTTAATTGTTTTGGGTTTGTTATTGTAAGTCTTTTCCTTCTCCTGTGTTTCCTGCCTAGATAATTTCCTTTAGCATTTGTTGTAAAGCTGGTTCAGTGGTGCTGAATTCTCTTAGCTTTTCTTGCTGTAAAGGTTTTAATTTCTCCGTCGAATATGAATGAGATCCTTACTGGGCAGAATAATCTTGGTTGTAGGTTTTTCCTTTTTATCACTTTAAATACATCCTGCCACTCCCTTCTAGCTTGCAGACTTTCTGCTGAAAGTTCAGCTGTTAACCTTATGGGGATTTCTTTGTATGTTATTTGTTGCTTTTCGCTTGCTGCTTTTAATATTTTTTCTTTGTATTTAGTTTTTGATAGTTTGATTAATATGTTTTTTGATGTGTTTCTCCTTGGATTTATCCTGTATGGGATTCTCTGCACTTCCTGACTTGATTATTTCCTTTCCCATATTAGGGAAGTTTTCAACTATAATCTCTTCAAATATATTCTCAGTCCCTTTCCTTTTCTCTTCTTCTTCTGGGACCCCTATAATTCGAATATTGGTGCATTTAATGTTCCAGAGGTCTTTGAGACTGTCCTCAATTCTTTTCATTCTGCTCTGCAGTAGTTATTTCCACCATTTTATTTTACAGGTCACTTATCTGTTCTTCTGCCTCAGTTATTCTGCTATTGATGCCTTCTAGAGAATTTTTAATTTCATTTCTTGTGTTGTTCATCAGTTTGTTTGCTCTTTATTTCTTCTAGGTCCGTGTTAAACGTTTCTTGTATTTTTACCATTCTATTTTGGAGATTTTGGATCATCTTTACTATCATTATTCTGAATTCTTTTTCAGGTAGACTGCCTATTTTCCCTTCATCTGTTTGGTCTGGTGGGATTTTACCTTCCTCCTTCATTATAGTTGCTTATAGTAATCTCTCATGATCCTTTGTATTTCTGCAGGGTCAGCTGTTACTTCTCCGTTTTCATTTCTAATTCTATTGATTTATATCTTCTCCCTTTTTTTTTTTTTTGATGAGTCTGGTTAGTGGTTTATCAACTTTGTTTATCTTCTCAAAGAACCAGCTTGTAGTTTTATTGATCTTTGCCATTGTTTCCTTCATTTCTATTTCATTTATTTCTGTTCTGATACTTATGATTTCTTTCCTTCTGCTAACTTTTGAGTTTTTTTCTCTTTCTCTAATTGCTTTTGGTATAAGTTTAGGTTGTTTATTTGGGATGTTTCTTGTTTCTTGAGGTAGGATTGTATTGCTGTAAACTTCCCTCTTAGAACTGTTTTTGCTGCATCCCATAAGTTTTGGGTGGTTGTGTTTTCATTGTCATTGTTTCTAGGTATTTTTTTATTTCCTCTTTGATTTCTTCAGTGATCTCTTGGTTTTTAAGTAGTGTATTTTTTATCCTCCATGTGTTTGTATTTTTTACAGATTTTTTTCCTTTAATTGATATCTAGTCTCATAGCATTTTGGTCTGAAGAGATACTTGATATGATTTCAATTTTAAATTTACCAAGGCTTGATTTGTGATCTAGGATATGATCTATCCTTGAGAATGTTCCATGAGCACTAGAAAAGAAAGTGTATTCTGTTGTTTTTGGAAGAATGTCCTATAAATATCAATTAAGTCCATCTTGCTTAATGTATCATTTAAAGTTTGTGTGTCCTTATTTATTTTCATTTTGGATGATCTGTCCATTGGTGAAAGTGGGGTTTTAAAATCCCTTACTATGATTGTGTTACTGTTGATTTCCCCTTATATGGCTATTAGCATTTCCCTTATGTATTGGGGTGCTCCTATGTTGGGTACATAAATATTTACAATTGTTATATCTTCTTCTTGGGTTTATCCCTTGATCATTATTGTAGTGTCCTTCCTTGTCTCTTCTAATGGTCTTTATTTAAAAATCTATTTTGTCTGACATGAGAATTGCTACTGCAGGTTTCTTTTGATTTTCATTTGCATGGAATATCTTTTCCATCCCCTCATTTTCAATCTGTATGTGTCCCTAGGTCTGAAGTGGGTCTCTTGTAGACAGCATATATATGGGTCTTGTTTGTATGTCCATTCAGCCAGTCTATGTCTTTTGGTTGAAACATTTAATCCATTTACATTTAAGGTAATTATCAATATGTATGTTCCTATTACCATTTTCTTAATTGTTTTGGGTTTGTTATTGTAAGTCTTTTCCTTCTCCTGTGTTTCCTGCCTAGATAATTTCCTTTAGCATTTGTTGTAAAGCTGGTTCAGTGGTGCTGAATTCTCTTAGCTTTTCTTGCTGTAAAGGTTTTAATTTCTCCGTCGAATATGAATGAGATCCTTACTGGGCAGAATAATCTTGGTTGTAGGTTTTTCCTTTTTATCACTTTAAATACATCCTGCCACTCCCTTCTAGCTTGCAGACTTTCTGCTGAAAGTTCAGCTGTTAACCTTATGGGGATTTCTTTGTATGTTATTTGTTGCTTTTCGCTTGCTGCTTTTAATATTTTTTCTTTGTATTTAGTTTTTGATAGTTTGATTAATATGTTTTTTGATGTGTTTCTCCTTGGATTTATCCTGTATGGGATTCTCTGCACTTCCTGACTTGATTATTTCCTTTCCCATATTAGGGAAGTTTTCAACTATAATCTCTTCAAATATATTCTCAGTCCCTTTCCTTTTCTCTTCTTCTTCTGGGACCCCTATAATTCGAATATTGGTGCATTTAATGTTCCAGAGGTCTTTGAGACTGTCCTCAATTCTTTTCATTCTGCTCTGCAGTAGTTATTTCCACCATTTTATTTTACAGGTCACTTATCTGTTCTTCTGCCTCAGTTATTCTGCTATTGATGCCTTCTAGAGAATTTTTAATTTCATTTCTTGTGTTGTTCATCAGTTTGTTTGCTCTTTATTTCTTCTAGGTCCGTGTTAAACGTTTCTTGTATTTTTACCATTCTATTTTGGAGATTTTGGATCATCTTTACTATCATTATTCTGAATTCTTTTTCAGGTAGACTGCCTATTTTCCCTTCATCTGTTTGGTCTGGTGGGATTTTACCTTCCTCCTTCATCTGCTGTGTGTTTCTCTGTCTTGTCATTTTTCTTAACTTACTGTGTTTGGGGTCTCCTTTTTGCAGGTGCAGGTTCGTAGTTTCCATTGTTTTTGGTGTCTGCCCCAAGTGGCTAAGGTTGGTTCAGTGGGTTGTGTAGGCTTCCTGGTGGAGGGGCGTAGTGCCTGTGTTCTGTTGTATGGGGCTGGATCTTGTGTTTTTGGTGAGCAGGACCACATCCAGTGGTATGTTTTTGGATGTCTCTGACCTTATTATAATTTTAGGCAGCCTTTCTGCTAATGGGTGGGGTTGTTTTCCTGTCTTGCTAGTTGTTTGCCATAGGGTATCCAGCACTGTAGCTTGCTGGTCGTTGGGTGGAGCTGGGTCTTAGCATTAAGATGGAGATCTCTGGGAGAGCTTTCGCCGTTTGATATTACATGGAGCTGGGAGGTCTCTGGAGGACCAGTTTCCTGAACTTGACTCTCCCATCTCAGAGGCACAGACCTGAAACCCGGCCAGTGCACCAAGACCCTTCTGGGAAGTCTTTGGCCTTCTACCAGCGTTCAGTACTTGTACTGTAGAAGTTACTCGACATGCAGTTGTATTTCTGATGTATTTGTTGAGAGGAAGGTGATCTCCACACCTTAATCCTCCGCTATCTTGGAGGTCCACCATGACTTTTTAAATTATGCTTTTTTCAGGGTATATGACCAATAGTGGGAATGCGGGGCTGTACGGTAGTTCAATTTGTAATTTTTAAAGGAACCTTCATACTGTTCTCCATAGTGGCTGTATCAATTTACATTCCCACGAACAGTGCAAGAAGGATTCCTTTTTTCCACACCCTCTCCAGCATATACTGTTTGTAGAGTTTTTGATGATGGCCATTCTGATCGGTGTGAGGTGATACCTCACTGTGGCTTTCATTTGCACTGCTCTAATGATTAGTGATGTTGAACATCCTTTCCTGTGTTTGTTGGCATTCTGTATATCTTCCTTGGAAAAATTTCTATTTAGGTTGCCCATTTTTGGATTGGGTTGTTTGCTTTTGTGATATTGAGCTGAATGAGCTGCTTGTATATTTTGGAAATTAATCCTTTGTCAGTTGTTTCCTTTGCAAATATTTTCTCCCATTCTGAGGGGTGTCTTTTCATGTTTTTTATGTTTTCCTTTGCTGTGCAAAAGCTTTTAAGTTTTAGTGGGCCCCATTTGTTTAGTTTTGGTTTTATCTCCATTTGTCTAAGAGGTGGGTCAAATAGGATCTTGCTGTGATTTATGTCATAGAGTGTTCTGCCTATGTTTTCCTCTAAAAGTTTTATAGTGTCTGGCCTTACATTTAGGTTTTTAATACATTTTGAGTTTATTTTTGTGTATGGTGTTACGAAGTGATCTAATGCCATTGTTTTACATGCAGCTGTCCAGTTTTCCCAACCCCACATATTGAAGAGGCTGCCTTTTCTCCATTGTATATTCTTGTCTTGTTTATCAAAGATAAAGTGATGATATGTGTGTGGGTTTATCTCTGAGGTTTCTATCCTGTTCCATTGATCTATATTTCTGTTTTTGTTCCAGTACCATACTGTCTTGATTACTGTAGCTTTGTATTATAGTCTGAAGTAAGGTGGCCTGATTCCTCCAGCTCCATTTTTCTTTCTCAACATTGCTTTGGCTATTCAGGGTCTTCTGTGTTTCCTTACAAATTGTGAAAAGTTTTTTTCTATGTCTGTGAAAAATGCCACTGGTAGTTTGATAGGGTTTGCATTGAATCTGTAGATTGCTTTGGGTAGTATAGTCATTTTCACAATGTTGATTTTTCCAGTCCAAGAACATGGTATATCTCTCCATCTGTTTGTATCATCTTTAATCCCTTTCATCAGTGTCTTAGAGTTTTCTGCCGACAGGTCTTTTGTCTCCTTAGGTAGGTTTATTCCTAGGTATTTTATTCTTTTTGTTGCAATGGTAAATGGGAGTGTTTCCTTAATTTCTCTTTCAGATTTGTCATCATTAGTGTACAGGAATGCAAGAGACTTCTGTGTATTAATTTCATATCCTGCCACTTTAACAAATTCATTTATTAGCTCTAGTAGTTTTCTGGTAGCATCTTTAGGATACTTTAATAGAGTATCATGTCATCTGCAAACAGTGACAATTTTACTTCTTTTCTGATTTGTATTCCTTTTGGTTCTTTTTCTTCTCTGATTGCTGTGGCTAAATCTTCCAAAACTATGTTGAATGATAGTGGTGAGTGTGGACTACCTTGCCTTCTTCCTGATCTTAGTGGAAATGCTTTCAGTTCTTCACCATTTAGAATGATGTTGGCTGTGGGTTTGTCATGTTTCATACTTATTATGTTGAAGTAAGTTCCCTCTATGCCTACTTTCTGGAGGGTTTTTATCATAAGTGGTGTTGAATTTCATTGACAGCTTTTTCTGCATCTATTGAGATCATCATATGGTTTTTCTCCTTCAATTTGTTAATATGGTTTATGACATTGATTGATTTGCATATATTGAAGAATCCTTGCATTCCTGAGATAAACCCCACTTGATCATGGTGTATGATCCTTTTAATGTGCTGTTGGATTCTGTTTGCTAGTATGTTGTTGAGGATTTTTGCTTCTATCTTCATCAGTGATATTGGCCTGTAGTTTTCTGTTTTAGTGACATCTTTGTCTGGTTTTGTATCAGGGTGATGGTGGCCTCATAGAATGAGTTTGGGAGTGTTCCCCCTCTGCTATATTTTGGAAAAGTTTGAGAAGGATAGGTGTTAGGTCTTCTCTAAATGTTTGATAGAATTCACCTGTGAAGCCATCTGGTCCTGGGCTTTTGTTTGTTGGAAGATTTGTAATCACAGTTTCAATTTCAATGCTTGTGATTGGTCTGTTCATATTTTCTATTTCTTCTTGGTGTAGTCTTGGAACATTTTGCTTTTCTAAGAATTTGTATATTTCTTCCAGGTTTCCATCTTATTGGCATATAGTTGCTTGTAGTAATCGCTCATGATCCTTTGTATTTCTGCAGTGTCAGTTCTTTCTCAACATTGCTTTGGCTATTCAGGGTCTTCTGTGTTTCCTTACAAATTGTGAAAAGTTTTTTTCTATGTCTGTGAAAAATGCCACTGGTAGTTTGATAGGGTTTGCATTGAATCTGTAGATTGCTTTGGGTAGTATAGTCATTTTCACAATGTTGATTTTTCCAGTCCAAGAACATGGTATATCTCTCCATCTGTTTGTATCATCTTTAATCCCTTTCATCAGTGTCTTAGAGTTTTCTGCCGACAGGTCTTTTGTCTCCTTAGGTAGGTTTATTCCTAGGTATTTTATTCTTTTTGTTGCAATGGTAAATGGGAGTGTTTCCTTAATTTCTCTTTCAGATTTGTCATCATTAGTGTACAGGAATGCAAGAGACTTCTGTGTATTAATTTCATATCCTGCCACTTTAACAAATTCATTTATTAGCTCTAGTAGTTTTCTGGTAGCATCTTTAGGATACTTTAATAGAGTATCATGTCATCTGCAAACAGTGACAATTTTACTTCTTTTCTGATTTGTATTCCTTTTGGTTCTTTTTCTTCTCTGATTGCTGTGGCTAAATCTTCCAAAACTATGTTGAATGATAGTGGTGAGTGTGGACTACCTTGCCTTCTTCCTGATCTTAGTGGAAATGCTTTCAGTTCTTCACCATTTAGAATGATGTTGGCTGTGGGTTTGTCATGTTTCATACTTATTATGTTGAAGTAAGTTCCCTCTATGCCTACTTTCTGGAGGGTTTTTATCATAAGTGGTGTTGAATTTCATTGACAGCTTTTTCTGCATCTATTGAGATCATCATATGGTTTTTCTCCTTCAATTTGTTAATATGGTTTATGACATTGATTGATTTGCATATATTGAAGAATCCTTGCATTCCTGAGATAAACCCCACTTGATCATGGTGTATGATCCTTTTAATGTGCTGTTGGATTCTGTTTGCTAGTATGTTGTTGAGGATTTTTGCTTCTATCTTCATCAGTGATATTGGCCTGTAGTTTTCTGTTTTAGTGACATCTTTGTCTGGTTTTGTATCAGGGTGATGGTGGCCTCATAGAATGAGTTTGGGAGTGTTCCCCCTCTGCTATATTTTGGAAAAGTTTGAGAAGGATAGGTGTTAGGTCTTCTCTAAATGTTTGATAGAATTCACCTGTGAAGCCATCTGGTCCTGGGCTTTTGTTTGTTGGAAGATTTGTAATCACAGTTTCAATTTCAATGCTTGTGATTGGTCTGTTCATATTTTCTATTTCTTCTTGGTGTAGTCTTGGAACATTTTGCTTTTCTAAGAATTTGTATATTTCTTCCAGGTTTCCATCTTATTGGCATATAGTTGCTTGTAGTAATCGCTCATGATCCTTTGTATTTCTGCAGTGTCAGTTATTACTTCTCCTTTTTCATTTCTATTTCTATTGATTTGAATTTTCTCCCTTTTTTTCTTGATGAATGTGGCTACTGGTTTATCAATTTTGTTTTATTCTCAAAGAACCACCTTTTAGTTTTATTGATCTTAGCTTTTGTTTCCTTTATTTCTTTTTCATTTATTTCTGATCAGGTATTTATGATTTCTTTCCTTCTGCTACTATTGGGGATTTTTTTTTCTTCTTTCCCTAATTGCTTTAGGTGTAAGGTTAGGTTGTTTATTTGGGATATTTCTTGTTTCTTGAGGTAGGATTGTATTGCTATAAACTTCCCTCTTAGAACTGCTTTTGCTTTGTCTCATAAGTTTTGGGTGGTAGTGTTTTCATTGTCATTGTTTCTAGGTATTTTTTTATTTTCTCTTTGATTTCTTCAGTGATATCTTTGTTATTAAGTAGTGTATTGTTTAGCCTCCATGTGTTTGTATATTTACAAGTTTTTTCCTGTAATTGATATCTAATCTCATAGCATTGTGGTTAGAAAAGACACTTGATATGATTTCAATTTTCTTAAATTTACCAATGCTTGATTTGTGACCCAAGATATAATGTATCCTGGAGAATATTCCATAAGCACTAGAGAAGAAAGTGTATTCTGGTGTTTTTGGATGGAATGTCCTATAAATATCAATTAAGTCTATTTTGTTTAATGTAACATTTATAGCTTGTGTTTCCTTATTTATTTGCATTTTGCATGATCTGTCCATTGGTGAAAGTGGGGTGTTAAAGTCCCTTACTATGATTGTGTTACTTTTGATTTCCCCTTTTATGGCTATTAGCATTTGCCTTAATCATTGAGGTGCTTTTATGTTGGGTGCATAAATATTTACAATTGTTATATCTTCTTGGATTGATCCCTTGATCATTATGTGGTGTTCTTCTTTATCTCTTGTAACAGTCTTTGTTTTAAAGTCTATTTTTTCTGATATGAGCATTGGTATTCCAGCTTTCTTGTGAGTTCCTTTTGCATGGAATATCTTTTTCCATCCCCTTATTTTCAGTCTGTATGTGTCCCTAGGTCAAGTGTGTCTCTTTAGACAGCATATATATGGGTCTTGTTTTTGTATCCATTCAGCCAGTGTATGTCTTTTGGTTGGAGCATTTAATTCATTTACAATTAAGGTAACTATCAATATGCATGTTCCTATTACCATTTTCTTAATTGTTTTGGGCTTGCTATTGTAGGTCTTTTCCGTCTCTTGTGTTTACTGCCTAGAGAAGTTTCTTCAGCATTTGTTGTAAAGCTGGTTTGGTGCTGCTGAATTCTCTTAGCTTTTGCTTCTCTGTAAAGGTTTCAATTTCTCTGTCAAATCTGAATGAGATCCTTCCTAGGTAGAGTAATCTTGGTTGTAGGTTTTTCCCTTTCATCACTTTAAGTATGTCTTGCCACTCCTTTCTGGCTTGCAGAGTTTCTGCAAAATATCAGCTGTTAACCTTATGAGGATTCCCTTGTATGTTATTTGTTGTTTTTCCCTTGCTGCTTTTAATATTTTTTCTTTGTATATAATTTTTGATAGTTTGATTATTATGTGTCTTGGCATGTTTGTCCTTGGATTTATCATTTATGGGACTCTGTGCACTTCTTGGACTTGACTGAGTATTTCCTTTCCCATATTAGGGAAGTTTTCAACTATAATCTCTTCAAATATTTTCTTACTCCCTTTCTTTTTCTCTTCCTCTTCTGGGACCCGTATAATTCTAATGTTGGTGTGTTTAATGTTGTCCCAGAAGTCTCTGAGACTGTACTCAATTCTTTTCATTCTTTTTTTTTTTATTATTGTGCTCTGCAGTAGTTATTTCCGCTATTTTTTCTTCCAGGTCATTTATCCGTTCTTATTTCTCAGTTATTCTGCTATTGATTCCTTCTAGAGAATTTTTAATTTCATTTATTTTGTTGTTCATCACTGTTTGTTTGCTCTTTATTTCTTCTAGGTCCTTGTTAAATGTTTCTTGTATTTTCTCCATTGTATTTCCAAGATTTTGGATCATTTTTACTATCATTACTATGAATTCTTTTTTCAGGTAGACTGCCTTTTTCCTTTTCATTTGATCATTCTGGTGGGTTTTCACCTTACTCCTTCATCTGCTGTGTATTTCTCTGTCTTCTCATTTTGTTTAAATTACTGTATTTGGGGTCTCCTTTTGTAGGCTGCAGGTTCATAGTTCCCATTGTTTTTGGTGTCTGCTCCAGTGGGTAATGTTGTTTCAGTGGTTTTGTAGGCTTCCTGGTGGAGGGGACTGGTGCCTGTGTTCTGGTGGATGAGGCTGGATCTTGTTTTTCTGGTGGGCAGGATGGCATCAGGTGTTGTGATTTTTGGTGTCTGTGAACTTAGTATGATTTTAGGCAGCCTCTCTGCTAATGGGTGTGGTTGTGTTCCTGTCTTGCTAGTTGTTTTGCATGTGGTGTCCAGCACTGGAGCTTGCTGGTCCTTGAGTGGAGTTGCATCTTAGCATTGAGACAGAGATCTCTGGGAGAGACCTTGCTGGTTGATATTACGTGGGGCCAGGAGGTCTTCGTGGACCAGTGTCCTGAGATCGACTCTCCTACCTCAGAGCCTGAAGCCTGACACCTGGCCAGAGCACCAAGATCTTATCAGCCACAGGGTTCAGAAGAAACGGGAGAAAAAAAGAAAGAAAGAAAAATATTATTAAAATAAAAAATATATTAAAATAAAATAATTAAAAATAATTAAAAAAAGAAAAGAAAGAAGTGAGCAATCCAACCAATAAACAAATACACCAATGGTAAGAAGCGCTAAAAACTATACTAAAAGAAACAAATAAATGAAGAGACAGATCCCTAGGAAAAATGGTGAAAACAAATGTATACAGACAAGTCACTCAAAGAAGCATACATATACCCACTCACAAAATGAGAAAAAGGGGAAAAAAAAAAAATATATATAAAGGAAGAGAGCAACGAAATCAATAAACAAATCTACCAATGATAAAAAGCTCTAAATACTAAACTGAGATAAACACAAAACCAGAAACAAATTAGATGCAGAAAGCAAACCCCAAGTCTACAGTTGCTCCCAAAGTCCACCACCTCAATTTTGGGATGATTCATTGTCTATTCAGGTATTCCAAAGATGCAGGGTACATCAAGTTGATTGTGGATGTTTAATCCACTGCTCCTGAGGCTGCATGGAGAGATTTCCCTTTCTCTTCTTTCTTCACACGGCTCCTGGGGTTCAGCTTTGTATTTGGCCCTACTTCTGCATGTAAGTCAACCTCTGGTGTCTGTTATTCACCCAGAAAAGAGGGAGTTAAAGAAACAGCTGATTAGGGGGCTCTGGCTCACTCAGGCCAGGGAAAGGGAGGCATACAGAATGCGGGGTCATCCTGTGGAGTCAGATGCCGCCATGACGTTACACCAGCCTGAGACATGCTGTGTGTTCTCTTGGGGAAGTTGTTCCTGGATCATGGGACCCTGGCAGTGGCGGGCTGCACAGGCTCCCGGGAAGGGAGGTGTGGATAGTGACCTGTGCTCACACACAGGCTTTTTGGTGGCTGCAGCAGCAGCCTTAGCATCTCATGCCCACCTCTGGTGTCTGCACTGATAACCACGGCTCACGCCCATCTCTGGAGCTCATTTAGGGGGTGTTCTGAATCCCTTCTTCTTGCGCACCCCAAAACAATGGTTTCTTGCATCTTAGGCAGTTCCAGATATTTTCCCGGACTCCCTCCCAGCTAGCTGTGTTGCACTAGCCCCCTTCAGGCTGTGTTCATGCAGCCAACCCCAGTCCTCTCCCGGGATCTGACCTCTGAAGCCCAAGCCTCTGCTCCCAGCCCCCACCCACCCCAGCTGGGGAGCAGACAAGCCTCTCAGGCTGGTGAGTGCTGGTCAGCACCGATCCTCTGTTTAGGAATCTCTCTGCTTCACCCTTTGCGCCCTTATTGCTGCATTCTCCTCCTTGGCTCCGAAGCTTCCCCTCCACCCACCCACTGTCTCAACCAGTGAAGGGGCTTCCTAGTGTGTGGAAGCTTTTCCTCCTTCACAGCTCCCTCCCAGAGGTGCAGGCCCCATCTCTATTCTTTTGTCTCTGTTTTTTCTTTTTTCTTTTGCCCTACCCATATATGTGGGGAGTTTCTTGCCTTTGCTTTAGGTGTAAGGTTAGGTTGTTTATTTGGGATATTTCTTGTTTCTTGAGGTAGGATTGTATTGCTATAAACTTCCCTCTTAGAACTGCTTTTGCTTTGTCTCATAAGTTTTGGGTGGTAGTGTTTTCATTGTCATTGTTTCTAGGTATTTTTTTATTTTCTCTTTGATTTCTTCAGTGATATCTTTGTTATTAAGTAGTGTATTGTTTAGCCTCCATGTGTTTGTATATTTACAAGTTTTTTCCTGTAATTGATATCTAATCTCATAGCATTGTGGTTAGAAAAGACACTTGATATGATTTCAATTTTCTTAAATTTACCAATGCTTGATTTGTGACCCAAGATATAATGTATCCTGGAGAATATTCCATAAGCACTAGAGAAGAAAGTGTATTCTGGTGTTTTTGGATGGAATGTCCTATAAATATCAATTAAGTCTATTTTGTTTAATGTAACATTTATAGCTTGTGTTTCCTTATTTATTTGCATTTTGCATGATCTGTCCATTGGTGAAAGTGGGGTGTTAAAGTCCCTTACTATGATTGTGTTACTTTTGATTTCCCCTTTTATGGCTATTAGCATTTGCCTTAATCATTGAGGTGCTTTTATGTTGGGTGCATAAATATTTACAATTGTTATATCTTCTTGGATTGATCCCTTGATCATTATGTGGTGTTCTTCTTTATCTCTTGTAACAGTCTTTGTTTTAAAGTCTATTTTTTCTGATATGAGCATTGGTATTCCAGCTTTCTTGTGAGTTCCTTTTGCATGGAATATCTTTTTCCATCCCCTTATTTTCAGTCTGTATGTGTCCCTAGGTCAAGTGTGTCTCTTTAGACAGCATATATATGGGTCTTGTTTTTGTATCCATTCAGCCAGTGTATGTCTTTTGGTTGGAGCATTTAATTCATTTACAATTAAGGTAACTATCAATATGCATGTTCCTATTACCATTTTCTTAATTGTTTTGGGCTTGCTATTGTAGGTCTTTTCCGTCTCTTGTGTTTACTGCCTAGAGAAGTTTCTTCAGCATTTGTTGTAAAGCTGGTTTGGTGCTGCTGAATTCTCTTAGCTTTTGCTTCTCTGTAAAGGTTTCAATTTCTCTGTCAAATCTGAATGAGATCCTTCCTAGGTAGAGTAATCTTGGTTGTAGGTTTTTCCCTTTCATCACTTTAAGTATGTCTTGCCACTCCTTTCTGGCTTGCAGAGTTTCTGCAAAATATCAGCTGTTAACCTTATGAGGATTCCCTTGTATGTTATTTGTTGTTTTTCCCTTGCTGCTTTTAATATTTTTTCTTTGTATATAATTTTTGATAGTTTGATTATTATGTGTCTTGGCATGTTTGTCCTTGGATTTATCATTTATGGGACTCTGTGCACTTCTTGGACTTGACTGAGTATTTCCTTTCCCATATTAGGGAAGTTTTCAACTATAATCTCTTCAAATATTTTCTTACTCCCTTTCTTTTTCTCTTCCTCTTCTGGGACCCGTATAATTCTAATGTTGGTGTGTTTAATGTTGTCCCAGAAGTCTCTGAGACTGTACTCAATTCTTTTCATTCTTTTTTTTTTTATTATTGTGCTCTGCAGTAGTTATTTCCGCTATTTTTTCTTCCAGGTCATTTATCCGTTCTTATTTCTCAGTTATTCTGCTATTGATTCCTTCTAGAGAATTTTTAATTTCATTTATTTTGTTGTTCATCACTGTTTGTTTGCTCTTTATTTCTTCTAGGTCCTTGTTAAATGTTTCTTGTATTTTCTCCATTGTATTTCCAAGATTTTGGATCATTTTTACTATCATTACTATGAATTCTTTTTTCAGGTAGACTGCCTTTTTCCTTTTCATTTGATCATTCTGGTGGGTTTTCACCTTACTCCTTCATCTGCTGTGTATTTCTCTGTCTTCTCATTTTGTTTAAATTACTGTATTTGGGGTCTCCTTTTGTAGGCTGCAGGTTCATAGTTCCCATTGTTTTTGGTGTCTGCTCCAGTGGGTAATGTTGTTTCAGTGGTTTTGTAGGCTTCCTGGTGGAGGGGACTGGTGCCTGTGTTCTGGTGGATGAGGCTGGATCTTGTTTTTCTGGTGGGCAGGATGGCATCAGGTGTTGTGATTTTTGGTGTCTGTGAACTTAGTATGATTTTAGGCAGCCTCTCTGCTAATGGGTGTGGTTGTGTTCCTGTCTTGCTAGTTGTTTTGCATGTGGTGTCCAGCACTGGAGCTTGCTGGTCCTTGAGTGGAGTTGCATCTTAGCATTGAGACAGAGATCTCTGGGAGAGACCTTGCTGGTTGATATTACGTGGGGCCAGGAGGTCTTCGTGGACCAGTGTCCTGAGATCGACTCTCCTACCTCAGAGCCTGAAGCCTGACACCTGGCCAGAGCACCAAGATCTTATCAGCCACAGGGTTCAGAAGAAACGGGAGAAAAAAAGAAAGAAAGAAAAATATTATTAAAATAAAAAATATATTAAAATAAAATAATTAAAAATAATTAAAAAAAGAAAAGAAAGAAGTGAGCAATCCAACCAATAAACAAATACACCAATGGTAAGAAGCGCTAAAAACTATACTAAAAGAAACAAATAAATGAAGAGACAGATCCCTAGGAAAAATGGTGAAAACAAATGTATACAGACAAGTCACTCAAAGAAGCATACATATACCCACTCACAAAATGAGAAAAAGGGGAAAAAAAAAAAATATATATAAAGGAAGAGAGCAACGAAATCAATAAACAAATCTACCAATGATAAAAAGCTCTAAATACTAAACTGAGATAAACACAAAACCAGAAACAAATTAGATGCAGAAAGCAAACCCCAAGTCTACAGTTGCTCCCAAAGTCCACCACCTCAATTTTGGGATGATTCATTGTCTATTCAGGTATTCCAAAGATGCAGGGTACATCAAGTTGATTGTGGATGTTTAATCCACTGCTCCTGAGGCTGCATGGAGAGATTTCCCTTTCTCTTCTTTCTTCACACGGCTCCTGGGGTTCAGCTTTGTATTTGGCCCTACTTCTGCATGTAAGTCAACCTCTGGTGTCTGTTATTCACCCAGAAAAGAGGGAGTTAAAGAAACAGCTGATTAGGGGGCTCTGGCTCACTCAGGCCAGGGAAAGGGAGGCATACAGAATGCGGGGTCATCCTGTGGAGTCAGATGCCGCCATGACGTTACACCAGCCTGAGACATGCTGTGTGTTCTCTTGGGGAAGTTGTTCCTGGATCATGGGACCCTGGCAGTGGCGGGCTGCACAGGCTCCCGGGAAGGGAGGTGTGGATAGTGACCTGTGCTCACACACAGGCTTTTTGGTGGCTGCAGCAGCAGCCTTAGCATCTCATGCCCACCTCTGGTGTCTGCACTGATAACCACGGCTCACGCCCATCTCTGGAGCTCATTTAGGGGGTGTTCTGAATCCCTTCTTCTTGCGCACCCCAAAACAATGGTTTCTTGCATCTTAGGCAGTTCCAGATATTTTCCCGGACTCCCTCCCAGCTAGCTGTGTTGCACTAGCCCCCTTCAGGCTGTGTTCATGCAGCCAACCCCAGTCCTCTCCCGGGATCTGACCTCTGAAGCCCAAGCCTCTGCTCCCAGCCCCCACCCACCCCAGCTGGGGAGCAGACAAGCCTCTCAGGCTGGTGAGTGCTGGTCAGCACCGATCCTCTGTTTAGGAATCTCTCTGCTTCACCCTTTGCGCCCTTATTGCTGCATTCTCCTCCTTGGCTCCGAAGCTTCCCCTCCACCCACCCACTGTCTCAACCAGTGAAGGGGCTTCCTAGTGTGTGGAAGCTTTTCCTCCTTCACAGCTCCCTCCCAGAGGTGCAGGCCCCATCTCTATTCTTTTGTCTCTGTTTTTTCTTTTTTCTTTTGCCCTACCCATATATGTGGGGAGTTTCTTGCCTTTTGGGAAGTCTGAGGTCTTCTGCCAGCATTCAGTAGGTGTTCTATGGGAGTTTTTCCACATGTAGATGTATTTTTGATGTATTTGTGGGGAGGAAGGTGATCTCCATGTCTTACTCCTCCACCATATTGAAGATACCCCATATTTATTTCTTTAAATGGCTTTGAGTTACTTGTTAGTGTCCTTCACTTCATCCTGAGGACGCCCTTTAGCATTTCATATAAGATAGCTCTATTAGTGCTGAGCTCCCTCAGTTTACATTTATATGGGAATGTCTTACTTTCTCCTTCATTTTTGAAAGATAGTTTTGTCAGATATAGAATTCTTGGCTGACAGCTTTTTTTTTTTTCTGTCATCACTTTTAATTTGTCATTCTACTGCTCTCTGTCCTCTGTGGTTTCTGATGAGAATCAGTTGTTAGTATTGGTGAGAATCACTTGCAGGAGGCAGTTCACTTCTGTGTTCCTACTTACACAATTCTTTCTTTATCTTTGTCTTTCAACAATTTGCAAGATATCTCCATGTAGTTCTCTGAGTTTATCGTACTTGGAATTTGTTGAGCTTCTTGGACATGTAGATTCATTTTTCATCACATTTGAAAAGTTTTTATCTATGGTTTCTTCAAATATTATTTTGTCCACTTTCTCTTTTCACCTTCTGGGACTCCATTTTGTGTATGTTGGTATGCTTGATATTGTCCCAAATGTCTTTTAAACCCTGTGCATTTTTCTTCATTATTTTCTTTCTGCTCCTCCCACTGAATAATCTTAAATGACCTATCTTTATATTTACAGATTCTTTCTTCCACCTACTGAAAATTGCTGTTCTACTTCTCTAGTGAAATTTTTCTTTCAGTTATTGTACTTTTCACCTCAGGATTTCCATTTGGCTTAAAAAATATTCGCTGTCTCTTAGTTGATGTTACCCATTTGGAAAGGCATTATTTTCCTGGTTTCATTTAGCTCTTTTCATGGTGTCCTTTAGCTCTTTTAGCATATTTAATACAATTATTTAAAATTATTTCTTAGGTAAACTCAATTTTAGGACCTCCTTAGTGATGGTTACTTTTAGTTTTCCTGTGTGTGGGAAGAACCTTCTTGTTTCTTCTCTGTAGGCCTCATAATTTTGTTAAAAGGCAGATATTTTAAATATTATAATTTGGCAGCTCCAGAAATCAGATTCTTCCTCTTCCTCATAGTTTGTTGTTGCAACTTGTTGCAGTAGTTTTTTGTGCTTTTCTGAACTAACTTTGATATGTCTGAACTAAGAATGATATATCTGGATTCTTTGTTTTGTTGGTCTCTGATATCTTTGTTCCTTCTCCTTAGTAGTCAGCTAGAGTTTTTCTTAAGCACTCAGAGCCAGAAAAAAAGGAAAGAAAAAAGTGACTTTTTATTTTTGTAGTTTGGCTCTGTGTTAGAGCACTCTTTCAATGCTAGCCAGGAAATTAATAACCTTTCTTTAACCTTCACTTCCTGCTCACACAGAGCTTGAAGTTCAGCCAGAGGTGAAAGCTTAGGTTCTTCTCAGGTGTTTTCTGAGCATGGATCCAGACTTGGGCATTTTCTTTGGTCTTCTACATTCCCCAGAATATATGGGGGCCTCAAAGCCCTTCCTCCCCATGTTTCTCCTTCCCAGCCTCTTCATTCCTTAGCTTCTTGGTTTGTTGTTTGCCCTAACTACTATACAATACCTTGGTCCATGTTGCCATGGTTAATACATTTGCCTTTAAATGCTTTCAACAAGTACCACCAGGGAAGCTGCCTCAATCCTGTGGAAACTCTGAGGCAAATAAAACACATCAAGCCCTTGAGATGACATTTCAAAGACCCATCAGACAGGTTAAAACAATGAGTTCTGTATTGCTCCCTCTGGTTACAAATAACCTGCACCAGTAAAGCAGGTTGCCATCTCAAAGCTGCTGCTCAGCTGGGTTTCAGGGGATGGCAACCAGGTAAGTTTAATGTGCTAGAGATCTGTTACTAAAATCCAGTTGTTTTTCTCTTTATTAATGTTTTTCCTTTGATTCCAGAACTATAAAAAATGTTAATTCTGACAGTTTTTGCCAGCTTATTTCTTGCTTTTGCAATATGACAAAGTTTTGAAATTCATACTCTGCTTTTCTTTTCTTTTTTTTTTTCATGTGTCAGTCTTTTTAATACTGATTTTAAGTTGTAGAGAGAATGGACACTACTTGTGGTCTAGACTTTTATTTTATACTATCTTTGATGATTTTCACTATAAATCCTAGAATTTTACATACAGTAATTACTAAATTATAATTTTGAATGAATTAATATATCAATCAGAATCCACATACAGACATTTTTATTACCTACCTGAGTGACTTATTCTGCAGTGTAAAGATTCTGAATTTAGGATAAGTTTCCTTATACGCTAAAATAAATTCTTCATGGTAACATTAGTTTTTCTTTCCTAACTACTAGTGAAGATAGAGAAAATATGGTCATTATATTTTTCATAATATCCTTGTGTACACAGAATAGTTTTAAAATTTAATCAGCCCCAGATCTCTCTAGCTGTAAAATAAACAACCTTTCAGCCTTTCCTCATTGGTTTTATTTTCTGCCTGAATTATCCAGATAAGGACTGGAAAATAAAGACCTGTCTCATTTGGCTAAGCTAGCAGTCTTCAATTCACTTGGGAGTTGAGCAATACTTTTGCAATGAACTTTAGTTAGAATTTTTAAATTAAGTAATGTAAAATAGTTCTAGGGATATTACCCTTGGGAGTATTTCTTCCATAGTACTAGTGACTGGCCATAGATGTTTAATGGTTCATGCATTTGGGTTAGGGTTATCCTTAGCATGAATGAAGGCAGATCAATCTAGAGTTGAGACTTACTAACTTAGAATGATATATTCTGAAAGAGTATGTCCATATACTTGTATCCAAAATCTAGCAAACATCTGTAGAAAGAGTATTTAAAATACTGAAAGTGTTATTGTTTAATGTCCTGTATTTATTTTTGAGGAAATAATATTTCTAGAGAGCTTTTTTGTACCAGGTAAATTCCTAGATGCTTTCTGATAAGTGTTTACTAACAAACAAATGCTAATACCTTGAATTAGTTATAACGTTCTTGTCTTAGTCAAGGAGACTAAGGATCTGAGCTGCTAAGAACCTTGTACAGAGTATGGCAGCTGTAGGAGTGTACCACTATAATCATCCTTTAAGAGAGAGCCTGCCTCAACTGATCATATCTGATTGCAGAGCCTTTGGAATTCCTGCAGTAGTGTAGTTGAAGACGTGCTCTCCTCAGGCAGCTTCAACCAATGCTCAAGCACAGTAGTGTAGGCTGTGGTCATTGCTGCTCAAGGCAGGGCTCCTCTACAGACAATCTTCACCTTAGAGGTCCCCTTTGGGCTTCAGACTTTCTCAGACCTACACTACAGTCTGGGTCTCTTCCTTCCTAGTTGTCCTTCCTTTCTTCACAGGTGTCAGACCCGCATCACAGTCTGAGGGATTTTCCTGCCCACTTCTGCTCCCTCTTCTGTTATCTTTCACACACATTATCTAAAATAAATCTTTCGTACTGTAAATTCTGTTTTTGCATTTTCTTCCCAAAGGATCTAAAATGACACAAGGAGGAAGAATGATATACTGGAGGAAAACAAAAGTTATTTATCTGGGGTGATTGCATTGGTAAAGGTTGTTCCATATACCTGGATTTTCATTCTATTTTTCCCACTTTGAAATTCAGTCTTTTTGTACAACAATATTTTTTGTAAAATGAAGACAATCACATTTATCTTGCAGGGTTGTTGTGAATCTCTTGAGTGATATAGTAATACTTGGCTCTTAGTAGGATCTCAAAAATGGTAGCTGTTAGTGTTGCTAATAAACAACAATAATATTATATAGTAAATATTATGAAATATGTGTAATAATAATATATTACATATTAAGTATTGGTTCTGGTATTAAAAATCAAAAATGTCCCCCCAACAAACTGTGTCCCTTTCCATGCCTCTTTTCTAGCATCATTCTCATTGATGATGCAGGTTTTTTATATCTTAACTTTTAGTCATTTTGAAAATAATACATTGAATTTATATTGTCACTAAATGTTTGGATTGATGTGATGCTGTAATGATACGTGATTATCTGCATAGTAATTGATTGTACTTGTCAACAAACAGCAATGTAGCTCTAAATGTTTGTAAATGGCACCCCTACACATTCTCTACTCAATTATTTCCTAAAGAGATTAGTCAAAGAGGCCACATGATTTAAGAGTAAAATACTTAGGCCTAAAGTGAGAAAGTCTGCTTTCAAAGTTTGTGTCATCTCACCAACTAACTATTATTTGGGGCAATTGTTCACTGACACATAACTAGTTTCCTTATTAATAAAATGAAAGAATTAGGGCAATTTATTTTTAAAATCACATTATATAGTCTGAAAACTGATAATGATCAGTTCCTTAGAATTTACACTTTAAGTCTATAAGCAATACCATAATAATCCTAGATTTTCATTATTATATAATTGGTTTTATAATACATACTGAAGATGAAATTTTTTTAAAAAAAAGAGTCAAATGGATGCTTGTTTGTTAATAGTTAATAAATTAGGTAAGATTATTCATAATCAGATTTTTCATGTGATCTCATTTATTCATAAAAGATTACTACAACAGTGATAAATATTAGAATTAATAGAATTTTTATAAATTTCACCAGAAAATATTAGTTTTAAAGAATACAAATAAAACTTTTCCACAGCCCCTTTCCTGAAAAAAATAATTAGGGAAAACATGCATAAATTTACCCTGCTAAAAATGTTGAAACAGTTAGAGATAGAGCACTCAGGATGATGTTTCCATCTTGACCCTCAGATAGAAGCTATGCTAGAATTTCTAGATTATGAAGTTTGCATCATCCTAAAAATGTGTTTAAGTTTCACAATAATGTCATCTGAAGCAATATATGTTCAGGCTGTTATCCAAACTAAAGAGATCACATATGGCTTCTGGATCAATGTCATGCTTGACATTGAAAGCATAGAGCTAACATGGATAGGTAAGAATAGGTCTTTGGTAATTAAGGATGGAAATACCACCCATCTACAACAATTGCAACCTCACTTCAAATGATCTGAATTCAATTAGAAAAACCAGAGGGGCTACATATAAAAACAGTCACCTAAAGACAATTTTAAAGTATGATTCAATTCAATACAATGGTTAGTCATTTAATGTCCTCTATTAACCAGCAGCACTATGCCAAGCCCTGCACATCCAAAGATGAATAACACATGGCCCTGCCATGAAGGAAGAGTGATTTATTAGAAGACATGAGGTTTAGTCCAGGAATACTAAAGGGTGATTAATATAAGTAGGTATTTCTTACTGCATAAATAGGACAAATTAAGAGTGTTTAATTTGAGCAAAAATGCCATATGCCAAGAGACAAAGGTAGGGAGACAGACATAATAACATATCAATAACAGCATATCAAACAAAAGCAGCTACACCTGCTCATCTAAGGATTTGTTTGGTGTGGCAATGATGGTTTTGCATCTTGGCACGTAAATATTTCACAACACCAAAAGCTGAATCATCTTAAGATGAAAGGAGCAATATAAAATACAGTGTATCCTCTCTGATCTCTCTCTCTCTGTCTCACACACACACACACACACACACACACACACACACACACACACTCCTTAAATGGCATTTGATACTTGATGACTTATTATTGTGGTGGTAAGAATCAATGCAGAGCTTATTTGGAGAACAACAATGCTGGTTAAAGAAAATGCTATACTTGCCAATGCTTTTAACGTATCTGAGGTAACAGGGAAGCCTCTGCTCTGGCATAAAATGAGAATAGAGAATAGCCAGCAATATTTGATGTTCAAATTGTAAATTTGACTTACACATCATGGAATATTTTGGATAACAAGGTAATAAACTTCTCTATCCTCTTCATAAATCCTATGGGTTTAAAGACTGTTAATAGAATGACAGGAATATGACACTGTTAAATCCATTTAAATATGACTATCCTTAAAAGTGCTTTGGAAACAAGGAAGCATTGTTTAAGAAGTGTAAGAAATCTTTATGTATGCCAAACGTGCTGAGATTCAATGCATCATGTTTTCGTGCCTGTGAATTAACAGCCACTGTCCCTTCCAGGGTCCGTAGTTGATTATTGGGAATGGGACAATGTGGCTTAGTAATATTAGGAGTCACTAAGAGTCACTGAGTGCTTTCTATATGCCAGGCCATGGCTTAGATACTTTGCTTTGCCTTATCTCATTTAATTCACACAACAACACAATGAAGTCAGTACTGTTATTATTCCCTTTTTACATGGAGGGTAGTTGAGAATGTCAACCCATTTCTCAGGTCTTTCTAATTCTGTAACATGCTTCTCTGGTTTTGTAACTTTCAGTTGTAATAAATTTAGGGTGCTAAAATCATGTATAAAATGAATTTCCACAAAATTACTTTACCGATTTGAAAATACTGCTTATTACTCTACTGTTCACACATATATCTGTTTTATTGCTTTACTCTGGGGCTGTTATGGGGTGAATGTGTTTTCTAAACAGAATTGACCTCTGTTCTACACCAATCATCCCCTACAACCTAAGGCAATTTGCTGCAAGTCTACATGCTTTCACATTTCTTAATGTCTATTTTAAAATATCATCTGTTGATGTTACTCTAAATACCCCCTGCTTTAGTGTGGCATAATTACACATGGATTGCTAGACAAATATACCATTTAAATATAGTTCCTTGTTCCTCTAGTCCTTTGTAGACAACCTTTCCAAAGGTAACATTTAAAAGCACGGATCAACCTCAATGAAAGATATTTGAAAGGCAAATAATAATGATGCCGTTAAATGCTGTATGTCTCCAAAGTATTTTGTGTTAGTGTACTTAATTCCACCTCTAAAGACTGGGAATCAATTATTTAATGAGAACATTTCAATCTAGTATTAGAATCTGGATGAGGATAAAAAGGAATTCTGAATATGTTTCCCACACAGATCTCAGTACCATTACAATATGCTGGATGCTTTCCAATCCAACCATTAGACTGTGAGTCTTTTTATGTTTCTGTGTACAGATCTCTATGGGTACCTAAAAAATGTCTTCTTGCTAGAAATCCTTGCCTGCTGTTTACCCACAACTTTGTAGCATGCATGATCTTGAACAGATCAGTTAAGGTGTCTGTATTCCAGTTTCTTTATCTATGAAGTAGGAGGCTGGGTCAGATGACCTGTGCGATCCATGCCAGAACTAAAACATATTGATTCTGTACCCAAGAATGATGATTTACTGGGACTACTATGCAGTTTAAACCAACTGCTATTAAATTGAAAATACTCATTTATTCTTCTATTTTCTATAAAAATACTTTCATGGGTACCAGAAAAATTATTGCCACCACTATTGATAGGAAATACTAAAGTTCTGCTTGCTCTGGATTTCTTAGATAGCTTCTTTATACTTCGCAATTTTTAGCACAGATTTTTAGTGAGAGAACAAGTTTGTGGTTGATTGGTTGGGATCATGAGATATGATTCATGAGAATGAGAAGCTGACATACTGAGGATGCAGGAAAGAGAATTAGAAAGAGTTTTGGATGGCAATATTGAACAGGGAAAGAAGACAAGCAACTGCCTTCCTCTGGACATTCTGTTATATGAGGAAAACATATCTCTCTCTATTTGTGTACACACGGTTGCTTATGTTTTCCATTACTTGAAATTATATAAATAATTATTATAACAATATTATCCATCTTGTGTATAAAATGATGTGATATATTTAAAATCCTAAGGGCAAGGCCTAAAATGTAGCAAACACTCAACACGCATTCAATGTATTATAATTGGATTTTAAGGTAGAATATAATATGATCAGATTTACAACTTAGAAACTCACTCTAACTATGGAGTACTCCACTGTGTGGAAAAGGTAGTTAAATATCTAATGTGTCTCCTTAAGGAGACACAGGGTGATGGTTCTTGATTCAACTTGTGAGAATAGAGACAGACACAACTGGACAGATTTTGAGAGACATTAAAAAAAAAGAGATGTCAAGGATAACTCCCGTGTTTTTGAATTATTAGGCAATTGGATAGATTTCCTCTTCGCTGAGGAAAAGAATAGTGAAAGAGAATCACTTTGAGACCAGGTAGGAGATCAATAGCTTGGTTTTAGAATTAAAAGTCTGAGGTACAATTAAGAATTTCAGGAGATGTGGAGTAGGCTGATTCAAATGCAGAGTCCAGAGGAGAGGTTGGAGCTGTAGATACTCATTTTGGAGCTACTGACATAAAGATGGGGTTGAAACCACATGGGTGGATAATATTGTTCAGCAGATTGTAATATATGGTAGAAAGATATCTTGTCTAAGGAATATCTATGTCGAAAAGTTGTGTAGAATAAGATGTGTAAAAGAAAAACAGTTATACAAGGCAGAGCTTAGTATCCCCATTTCATTAATAAGAAAACTAAGACTGACTTGTAGATTTTAAGTAAATTTGTCTGAGTTCATATGGTTAATAAGCAGCATAGCTGAGATTCAACTCAGTTTCATCCTGCTCCAATCTCTTGGTCTATACGCCACACCTTCAATGAGTCTCTGGCTATCAACTTCAGCTTCTTGATTATTAAGTAAGATGTTTTTAGCACGGTGTAATTGGTAGCTTCTTCTTGCATTCTCTTTCTGCACTGAAAGATCCATCAGTGTACAACTGTGTTCCTTATTATGCAACAAAGAAGGGAGAGAGAGAGAGAGGGAGAGAGAGAGAGGGACTGGGGAAATACTTATAAAGGTCCTTTACTACAGAAGCAATTTATTCATCGTCCAGATCAATAATATTCCTTAGAAAATCTCCAAAGCACTCTGAGGGCCTGTGTCATGTTTACAATGGCTCAGGGAGGAAAGATAGCTTGTTTAGATGCACCAAGTCGTGCCAACTGAGAAAGGAAACAGAACACATCATTAACCTCCAAATATTCAAATACAATCTGACCTGACTATACAGGTTTCAAAGGGAAAGCCCACAAGAAGGCAGATGAGGTCAGAACTGCATGGCTGGGCAGGTCTGAGGGAGGTGTTAATTCACTCCTACTTAAGCTATGCATACAAGTCAGTAATCAGAGTTTCACTTTTCAAGATGCCTAAACTCAAGTCAGAATTCGAAATGAAATTACATAAGAGTGTCTAAGGAGTCACAAAACATCCAATAATAGGTCGATAAAGTGTATATTTTTCAAATACTGTGTAAGAGGTATGCATTATAAATCTTGTCATTAAAAAATAAGAAAAACACTAACTGTAAAAGCTTCAGTTCAGAATAGCTCACACAAAGTGAATAAACAAAGGCAAATATAAAATGTTCGATTTTGTAAGGGCCTCACGATTGAAAAAGACGTTAATTGCTCATTCTAACCCGAAGATGCCAACAATTATAGTCCTTTTATAGTAGGGAAAAACCCCCAACAACCACAGAGTACTTTGTATCAACTCAAGAGACACTCATCTAATGATGTTACCCAAGTGGTGAAACTGGAGACATTTCCATTCAGTATAGAGTATATTTCAGACAATGCTGAGAAGTTAGATTGAATAAAAAACAAATGAAGAATAAATTTAACCCTGGAGCATTCATTATTCAGCGTTTGTATGTGATTGCCATTTAAAGAGATTTAACTCTCTTTCAATATATTCACAACCTTCTAGTTGATACACTACTATTAGCCCGGCTTTAAAAGAAAGATTGTGTATTAGCCCATCTTTTAAATAAGGAACCTGAGGCAGAAAGTTCAGGGGCAGTTTAAACTTTGCCAGTAGAAGCACTTTCCCTTTAGTTGAGGGTCCATTCATTTGAAGTGAATTACCCATTCTCAGGAGCCCCGTGATGGCCCTCGCCAGGGTAATTTATTTCCCAGAAGGGCATTCTTTGCTTTTGAGAGGAAATATTTTTACTAATTGTATTGTAGAATTGTGTCTGTTATTAATATGATAAGAAATATATATCCTGATTACACTAGCACTAAGCCAAATACTGTGTTCTGTTTTTTCTTACCAGATGTTTTATAGCATGTTAGTGTGTTAAGGAAGATTGATAAACCTAATAAACATATATAAACCTATCAGTAAAGGATTATGGAAAGGAAATTCTACTTCAATTTGGAGTACTTGTAAGGTTTTGACCATAGGTTTTGCTTTACCTTAGCTCTTTCCCATTTATAAGAGAACCACTTTTATCCTATGTTTTGCAGCACTTATGTTTACACTAAGAAAAAGAAATATATGCAAAGCTTTTAACCAGATTCTGTCACTAAGTCAGCTCTAATGAAAATATTGTGTCTCAGATATTTTTCATCTTTAACATGGATGTGTAATATGGTTGGTTAGGTGCCAGTTTTATTTAATCTGATTTGACTACTTGAGAAAAAGGATTGGGTTTCTAGAAATTTAAATGTTTAAGTGTTATTAAAGAGGGAAAAGGAGGCTTAAATAATGTTCCTATATAACCAGGTCATTAATTTAGCTGCTGGAAAATGAACACATGGTCTACAGGGTGAATATATGGTAAAAAATATTATCCAAATTACAAAAAGGTTTACATTGCTATTATAGAAATCATATAGTAAAAAACCGTATAATGAATACATTAAAATCACTTAAATGTTGACACAGTAAAAATAACCTTTGAGATTTTGATGATTATCTTTCTAGATCTCTTCCAATGACATACTTAAGTAAACTTACCATGAGTCTTGTGGCACAGATTGTCTTACTTCTATGAACATTTTGTACATGTCTTTTGGTCAACATAAGCAGTGATTTCTGTCGGGTGTTTACCTGGGTCAAAGGGTATTCATTTTCTCAGCTTTACTAAATACTGTCAAGTGGGTATGTTTAAGGTAATAATAGACATGTATATTCCTATTACCATTTTCATAATTGTTTTGGGTTTGTTATTGTAGGTCTTTCCCTTCTCTTCTGTTTCCTGACTAGAGAAGTTCCTTTAGCATTTGTTGTAAAGCTCGTTTAGTGGTGCTGAATTCTCTTAGCTTTTGCTTGTCTGTAAAGGTTTTAATTTCTCCATCTAATCTGAATGAGATCCTTGTTAGATAGAGTAATCTTGGTTGTTGGTTCTTCTCATTCATCACTTTAAATATTTCCTGCCACTCCCTTCTGGCTTGCAGCGTTTCTGCTGAAAGATCAGCTGTTAACCTTATGGGGATTCCCTTGTATGTTATTTATTGCTTTTCCCTTGTTACTTTTAATATTTTTTCTTTGTATTTAATTTTTGATAGTTTGATTAATATGTGTCTTGGCCTGTTTCTCCTTGGATTTATCCTGTATGGGACTCTCTGCTCTTCCTGGAGTTGATTGACTATTTCCTTTTCCAGATTAGGGAAATTTTCAACTATAGTCTCTTCAAATATTTTCTCAGTCCCTTTCTTTTTCTCTTCTTCTGGCACCCTTATAATTTGGATGCTGGTGCATTTAATGTTGTCCCAGAGGTTTCTGAGACAGTCCTCAATTCTTTTCATTCTTTTTTCATTATACTGCTCTGCAGTAGTTATTTCCACTATTTTATCTTCCAGGTCACTTATCCATTCTTCTGCTTCAGTTATTCTGCTATTGATTCCGTCTAGAGAATTTTTAACTTCATTTATTGTGTTCATCATTGTTTGTTTGCTCTTTAGTTCTTCTAGGTCCTTGTTAAACATTTCTTGTATTTTGTCCATTCTATTTCCAAGATTTTGGATCATATTTACTATCATTATTCTGAATTCTTTTTCAGGTAGACTGCCTATTTCCTCTTCATTTGTTAGGTCTGGTGGGTTTTTATCTTGCTCCTTCATCTGCTGTGTGTTTTTCTGTCTTCTCATTTTGCTTATCTTACTGTGTTTGGGGTCTCCTTTTTGCAGGCTGCAGGTTCATAGTTCCCGTTGTTTCTGGTGTCTGTCCCCAGTGGCTAAAGTTGGTTCAGTGGGTTGTGTAGGCTTCCTAGTGGAGGGGACTAGTGCCTGTGTTCTGGTGGATGAGGCTGGATCTTGTCTTTCTGGTGGGCAGGTCCATGTCTGGTGGTGTGTTTTGGGGTGTCTGTGGACTTATTATGATTTTAGGCAGCCCCTCTGCTAATGGGTGGGGTTGTGTTCGTGTCTTGCTAGTTGTTTGGCATAGGGTATCCAGCACTGTAGCTTGCTGGTCGTTGAGTAAGCTGGGTCTTGGTGTTGAGATGGAGATCTCTGGGAGATTTTCGCTGTTTGATATTACGTGGAGCTGGGAGGTCTCTTGTGGACCAGTGTCCTGAAGTTGGCTCTCCCACCTCAGAGGCATAGCACTGACTCCTGGCTGGAGCACCAGGAGCCTTACATCCACATGACTCAGAATAAAAGGGAGAAACAATAGAAAGAAAGAAAGAAAGAGGATAAAATAAAAAAGTAAAATAAAATAAAGTTATTAAAATAAAAACTAAAAAATAATTATTAATAAATAAATTTTAAAAAGTAAAAACAGCAACAACAAAAAACACAGACAGACAAAACCCTAGTACAAATGGTGAAAGCAAAGCTATACAGACAAAATCACACAAAGAAGTATACACGTACACACTCACAAAAGGAGAAAAATGAAAAAAATATATATATATTTTTAAAAAAGGTAGAGAGCAACCAAATCAATAAACAAATCTACCAATAATAATAAGCTCTAAATACAAAACTAAGATAATCATAAAACCAGAAACAGATTAGATGCAGAAAGCAAACCCCAAGTCTACAGTTGCTCCCAAAGTCCACTGCCTCAATTTTGGGATGATTTGTTGTCTATTCAGGTATTCCACAGATGCAGGGTACATCACTTTGATTGTGGGTATTTAATCCACTGCTCCTGAGGCTGCATGGAGAGATTTCCCTTTCTCTTCTTTGTTCGCACAGCTCCTGGGATTCAGCTTTGGATTTGGCCCTGCCTCCGCTTTTAGATCACCTGAGGGCATCTGTTCTCTACACACACAGGACTGGGGTTAAAGTAATAGCTGCTTAGGGAGCTCCGGCTCACTCAGGCCAGGGAGAGGGAGGGGTACGGAATGCGGAGTGAGCCTGTGGCAGAAGAGCCCAGCGTGACGTTGCAACAGCCTGAGGCGCGCCGTGCGTTCTCCTGGGGAGGTTGTCCCTGGATCACGGGACCTGGCAGTGGCAGGCTGCACAGGCTCCCAGAAGGGGAGGTGTGGATAGTGACCTGTACTTGCACACAGGCTTCTTGGTGGCTGCAGCAGCAGCCTTAGCATCTCATTTCCATCTCTGGTGTCTGCACTGATAGCTGCGGCTCGTGCCCATCTCTGGAGCTTGCTTAGGTGATGCTCTGAATCTCCTCTCTTTACCCACCCTGAAACAATGGTCTCTTGCCTCTTAGGCAGTTCCAGACTTTTTCCTGGAGTCCCTCCTGGTTAGCTGTGGTGCACTAACCCCCTTCAGGCTCTGTTCATTCAGCCAACCCCTGTCCTCTCCCAGGATCTGACCTCTGAAGCTCGAGCCTCAGCTCCCAGCCCCCACCCGCCCCAGCAGGTGAGCAGACAAGCTTCTTAGGTTGGTGAGAGCTGGTTGGCACCAATCCTCTGTGAGGGAATCTGTCCACTTCGTCCTCTGCACCCCTGTTGCTGTGCTCTCCTCTGTGGCTCTGAAGCTTTCCCCCGGCCTACTCACCATCTCTGCCAGTGAAGGGCCTTCCTAGTGTGTGGAAGCTTTTCCTCCTTCACAGCTCCCTCCCAGAGGTGCAGGTCCCATCCTTATGCTTTTGTCTCTGTGTTTTCTTTTTTCTTTTTCCCTACCCAGGTACGTGGGGAGTTTCTTGCCTTTTGGGAAGTCTGAGGTCTTCTGCCAGTGTTCAGTAAGTGTTCTGTAGGAGCTGTTCCACATGTAGATGTACTTTTGATGTATTTGTGGGGAGGAAGGTGATATCCACATCTTACTCCTCTGCCATCTTGAAGCTCTGCTTACCTAGGAGTTTTATATTCTTCTTTTCTCCTTTGTTGCTTTCTTTTGTGTTAATCAAATTTATTAGTACTATTGTTATACAACTTTTCTCTATTACATTGTTAGTATAACATTCTTTACTATTATTTTTGTTTGCTGAAATAGTTTACAATAAATATTTTTATTCTAGATATTATAATATATATCTTGACTTATTATAATTTAAAATAATGTTCAGTTTTAACAACTCCATTTACCCTCATGACTTTTTGGTATTGTTATTTTCATGAATTTTAGTTATAAATGTATTTAAAAATCTATAGAACATACTTATTTTTTATACAGTCTTAATTTCTATTTTATACTGTTGCTCTTCATTTCTTTCTGCATTTTTGTCTTTTCTTCTGATATTATTTTCCTTCTGAGTCAATAATTTCCCTTAGCATTTTTAAAGTACAGATCTGGTAATAATTTCTATCAGTTTTTATTTATTTGAAAATATCTTTAATTTGTCTTTGCATATCATAGTCACAATTGTGGTGTATAAGTTTCTGAGGGGACATATATTTGCATGGAGTACTTTAAAGATTCCACCATATATTCTGCAGCTCCTATATTTTTATAGGACATCAGCTGTCAGTCAGATTGTTTTGAGGTTTGAATTGTTTTGAAACTCTTTTGAAGTTTATGCCTATTTTTCCTTTGCTTGCTTTTAAAACGTCCTCTTTTCTTTGGTTTTCAGCATTTTGACTATGATGTCCCTAAATGTATTATTTGGTTCAACATGATTATTATATATCTTACTTGGTATATGCCGAGATTCTTGGTTCTGTGATTTAATATCTTTTGTTAGTATTTTTTAAACTCATTATTTCTTCAAGTATTTCTTCTGTCCAACTTGCTTTCTTTTCTCCTTGAACTCCAGTAGTTTAGCTATTTTATATTTGTTGCTCCCTTACTCTCTTCTGTATTTTCCTGACATTTGAATATTTTCTTTTGAACTTTCTCCCAGTTCACTAATTCTCTTTTCTTTTATATCTATTTGCTATTAAAATAACCTACTCGTTTCTTAATTTCACACATATTTTCATTTCTATAATTTTTATTATATTTTATAACATCTTGATATCTTAGTTTTATCCACTTTTCCTACATTTTCTTGAACAAATTAATCATAATTATATCCTTGTCTATTAGATATGGATCCTCTGTAGATCTGTTCTATTTTTTAAAATTGTTCTGTACTTTCTTTTGATAGGAATTTAAAAAATTTGACCATTAAAATCAAATTCTAGACTTTGCATACAAAAACATGTAGAAACCTCATGTGAAATGACATTACCAGAGGGAGTTTCACACTTTCATTTTCCAAGCAGATGGTGTGGGGGACTGACCATGTCAACCTAATCAGGGATTAAGCTGAGTTATGACTAAGTTGCTATTTTGGTAGTAGTCAATCTATATCTCTTTTTCCCTGTTTCCAGGTTACAGCTCTCCTGAACCTTCAAGTTACAACATATTGTGGTTTTAAGGCCTCTCCTCAATGGTTTTTTGCTTCTTAATACCAAGGACGGCTGCCAATGCAGCTCAAGATTGTAGACAGTTGTGGTTGAGGTGTTTAGCCTCTTGTCTTCACAACTTCATAATTCAGCAATGCCTTGTGGGGAAAACTGGCTGTGTGTTTGATGTCCTCACATCATCAATCTTTCATTCTAGTAGCATCCCTCTGCTCTGGCAGAACCTGGATCCTTATCCACTTGCTCAGCCAAAATTAGCAAAGGCCCCAGGAATTGTGTCTTGCTAGATGGTCAATATACTGCTTCTGAAGAGTAATTATTGCTACATAATAAATTACCACGAATTTAGCAGCTTAATCTAACATACATGTATTATCTCATAGTTTCCACAAATCAGGGGTTTGGGTCCAGCTTAACGTGGTCCTCTGCTTGGGATTCTACAAGGCTACAGTCTTGCTGTTGTTGGTCAGGCTATATTCTGTTCTTGAATTTAGGGTCCTTTTGCAAACTGAGTTGGTTGTTGGAAAATTCAGTGCACAGTAATCAGTGGCACCCCATGGCAAACAGCTTCCCCCTGAAACTTCTTTGGGTAGTTTTGTAGCAGAATGCCTCCAGCTAGACATTTCTCCAAGAACAGCTTTTCCTGCACCACAGAAGGAGGAATTTTGGTAAGGTCCTGATTTCCAGCAAGTCCCTCCAGTGGGTATCATAGTGACTTCTCTGCTATTTAGATGCTGCAGCCATACCTTCTCTAACAAGTTCTGAAGCTCACTTACAGCTGTGGGACTTCTTCTTTGGGCACACTATCATAGCCCTAGGAGTAGTGGCTGATCCTTCTTTCTGTTATTCCTTCATTCTCTAGAGTTTTCTGTACTCCTTAGGAGACAATTTTCATTGCTTCAGTGACCTGTTATAGTTAATAATTATTTCTATTAAATTTTCTCTGTCCAAATTATTTTGTGGTTTCTATCTCCTATTTGGATTCTGACTAATACATTCTGTATTTGTTTTTATTGACTGTTCTTCTGTCACTGCCGATTATAACCACATAATCTGTGATAGTTGTTTCTTGTAATGAAGTTATAGCAAATCTATGATTTCTATAATGCACATAAAAGAGTAATGCAAACCATTTGAACTATAAAAAAAAGAAAGTGAGAATTAGAGATGGAATCTGAAAGAAATGAGGTGATTTTTTTAAAACATAAAACTGAGTGGAATAGAGAGCAAGATAATTTATAAGGGAAAACAATGATAGAAGATAAAATTAAATCAAGAAAAGATGATTAGAATATAACTAAATTTCTATTTTCAGTGTGGTGATTAGGATAAACTAAATAAATTAGCAAATAAAACCCAAACTTTCTAGATGAAGTATGTAACATATTGGACAAATTAACATACTTAAAATAAAAAAGCCATGGCCAAAATGTAAGGAAATCAATAAGTCCAAATAAAATGAACCTGGCAAACTTGGGAGTTAGCAAGTGTCAAAGTCTTCTCTCACCCCCAAGGGCTTCTGCAATACCCCATGTAACTTGTACTGAGATTAATACAAAGTTTTGAGGCTGTGATACAAAGACAGGATTTACACAGTTGGCAGTCTCTAATAAAACTGATCATGCATATACTCTATGACCTAGCAATTCTACGTCTAGATATTTACCCTAGAGAATATTTTACACATTTGCACCAGGAGACCCTTAGAAAAATATTAACAGTGTCAAATTCATAAAGATGAGAATTAAAATGCCTCAAATATCTATCAATACTTGAATATGTCAGTAAATTGTGGTATATTCATGCAAGGAAATACTATTCAGCCGTGAAAAATGTATTAGAGCTATATACAACAACAATGATAAATTTGATAAACAGATTTTTATCTTATTTAAGAAAAAGTACAAAAAGTTACAAACAACAGCATGATATAAAAGTAAATTATTAAAATAGACTAATTTTTTTGGTCAGTAGCTTGAACTATTATTTTTATAAATCAATTTGATATGACACTAAGGTGCTAATCTTAGCTTCATATTTTTCTTAACTTGGGTTTATCCTATATGGGGGTAGAGTGGAGAAGTAAATATATTGATGCCTTGATTCACATAATAATAATTAACTACCTGAAATATGTGTTCAAAGATATTTCCTAATTGTAGAAATTGTTGATATGGCTTCAACTCTTCAAGGAAGAGTAAGAAGAGAGGGTCAATAATAAAGCTACTGATAACATAGCATTAGAACAATCTATTTCATTGAAGAATACCACTCTGATTTGTAGAATTCTAAGAGTGCAATCATTTTCCTCCTTTAAGGTACTTGAGACTATTTAAATATCATTATATTACATAACAGTTAACAAGTCTTTTTAAAATGATATTTGAAAAGAGTTCTTACCGTTGTCCTTCAGATCATTTGATGATATCATTATGAGTTCAATGAAATGTTCTATGATTAACATAGAGGCTATGAGTATGAGCATGAGTGTGTGTGTGTGTGTGTGTGTGTGTGTGTGTGTGTGTGTGTGTGTTTGGGCATGCGCACATGTGTATATTGGGGAAGAGAATTTAAAAAAACAAGAAAAATAAGAATACTAAAATAATGGCTGAGATGTTTTAAAAATAAGGAATGTAAGGTACGGTGTAAGGTATGGTGAGTATAATAGATAAACAATTTGAGGAATTTGAACTGGAGCTAATAAATCATGTTTTACTTAAAAGTAGACAAAGTTAATTTTATTTTCATAGATTGCTCATTGACAAAAGAAAATGATATCAGAATGTAAGTATGGTCACAATTAAATTTTTATAGCCTGTCTGTTGACTTTTGAGCTTAGATGTTTGGGTTGATAGCTTCAAAATTTTTTTTCTATTTGTAATATTTAAAATTTCCCAATATTTTTTCAAAGTATTCACTTCATTTGATTGCCTTGTGAAGCTTGTATTAGGCAGGGATTATTAATAGTTTTATTAATGTGAGAGAGAGAGAGAGAGAGAGACAGAGTCAGAGACTCAGAAAAGTATGCTCAGGTGAAGTATATTTTGCCCAAGACCAGATTTTAGGTGGCAGGCCAAGAACTCAAAGCCAAGAGTTTTTGGCTTTTAGTCCTTTATCACTTTGCCTAAACTGTAGAATGGCATGATAATGTTTTCAACACTAATCTGGAAGCAGAGTTTTCAGGTAGAATTGGAGGGGCAAGACTGACAAAAGGAGACCATTTGGAGTGCTCTTAAAGAATTCTAGATGGAGTTAACAAAGGCCTGAATTTAAATGGTAGCTGTGGAAATGGATCCTGCTTCCAGCTTCTTAACTGTGTCCTATGTCCTTTTAAACATTTTTGTGAGAACTAGTTTGATTGAGAGTCTTTACAATCCTTTTAAAGTTCTCTCTGGTGTTTTTTACAATGAGCTGAATGCTTTTGGATAATCTCTCTGATTTATCTAAGCTTAGTAAAATGTTCAATAAAAGTGGACTATTTGAATTCAGTGAAAGAGCACAGACTGCTGTTAGATTTTTGGAATGTTTTCTAATTTCTACATATAAAAGGATAACAAGTTAAACATTCAAGGAAAAGAATATGCTCTATGGGCTTCATCCCCGTGAAAAACACTGAAGTTTGAGGTTTGGCTAGAGAACTTTTGTGTATTTGCCATCTCCCCTGTCTCAACTCCATATTTCTTCCTGTTGCTTTGGTTTATTTATACATGGGCAAGTCGGGTTATAGTTAGGTGAATATTTCCTGTGGATTATAATGTTAATATGTGCATGGTAGAGCAGAAATGGCACTAATCAAGAACCTAAAAGACCAGCACCCTAGGCCAGGTTCTATTATTTTTTTAAGTTAAATGACTTAATATAAACTGTTCATCCTTATTGCCTTATTTCCTAAAAAATAGAGATTCTAACTTCTCTTATTCATTTTCTTTTTCTTATAGATATATTTAATATCATCAAGCAAGTAAAAATCCAAAAACTAAATGTTTAAGTCCTTTGTAAATGATAAGTCAAGAGTTAATATATATTATCATTTATTTGTATGCTAAAGAATATGTGGCCAGACTTGATGTATGGTATGAGGTTACAGCAATTGATTCAAGGCTAACTGATTGGCAGGGAGGTCCAAAATATATGAATAAATAGGTAATCATATATCTGTGGGGCAGATTCTGTAGACTGACTCACTAAATACCATTTTCAATCTCCTTCTACATGCTTTTCTCTTCCACAGAGGCTGGAAAGCTAATAGATGCATTTTCCGGATTGCTGTGCAGCTAGGTTTCTGCATGTAATCTAGGATTTTTTCAGAAGACTAACCCAAGAGACTAGGAAGCCAGAGGTGAGCAATGTGAGATGGCAGTTACACTTAATTTATTGTTCAGGGTTCTCCAAAGAAAGAAAACCAGTAGCCAATAATGTCTTTTATATAAATTAGGTCACACAATTGTGAGGGCTGGAAGGTCCAAATCTGTAAGGCAAGTCAGCAATTTGGAAATCATGTAAGAGTTGATGCTGCATTATTGAGTCCAAAATCTGCAAAGTAGATCAACAGTTTGGAAATTCAGGTAGAATTTCTATATTTCAGTCTTGAGCCAGAATTTCTTCTTCTGTGAAATCCGCCTTTGCTTATGGCCTTTAACTGATTAGATGAAGCTTATCCACATATTATGGATGGTAATCTGTTTTATTCATAGTCAACTCATTGTAAATATTAACTACATCTAAAAAATATCTTCAAAGCAACATCTAGACTAGTGTTTGATCAAACATCTGGGTACCTTAGCCTAGTCGTTGGCACATAAATGAATGTATTTGAAAAGATAAAATTTGGGGCAGCTTTGTTAGCATTTCTACTGTCCAAGCTTAGTGGTATAGATGCTGAACAACAGATCACAGGTCTAATGGAGGGTTTTTAATATTCTGGATATGTAGAAACCAAGTTGATTTGCCTGGGCATCTAAGGCATTTTTTTTTAAACTTCTTAGCAACATCTAGCTAGTTTAAATAAAGTCAAGCGTGCATACTATTGTCTGCAACTACCAACCCTAACGAAAAATAGAAGTGCTTTCAAGTGCCATAACCTCAAAGATATAAAACCTAGAATTGGTTTTCTGACCTAGACTGAGTTTGAAACAGTGAAGATTCAGTTAGCATTAGAGAATGAGATACTGGTAGTCCATGATGGGCAAGGTCACAGAGTTACTTAAATTATCCTCTTCATCACTTTGAATAAATTTCCTCATAAAGTCAAGCCTTCGGGAGAATGAATGGATACTATGACAGATAATTGTAAAAGGATAGAAGAATACAAATATTGTGAGATGAGTTGGCTGTTTCTAAGTGCAGTAGGGAACTTAGTGGAAAAAAATGACATGATTAAGGTTTTAAATGTTTGTTTCGGGCTTCCCTGGTGGCACAGTGGTTAAGAGTCCGCCTGCCGATGCAGGGGACGCGGGTTCATGCCCCGGTCCGGGAAGATCCCACATACAGCAAAGCGGCTAGGCCCGTGAGCCATGGCCACTGAGCCTGCGCATCCGGAGCCTGTGCTCTGCAACGGGAGAGGCCACAAGAGTGAGAGGCTCACGTACTGAAAAAAAAGAAAAAAAAAAAGTTTGTTTCAATAGCTGTCAGATAGTTTCTTAGGACTGAACAAAAAAAAAAGGAAAAGAAGAGAAAGAAATCTATTTCCCCAAAGTGCAACATTGCTATCACCAAAAATAAGATGTAAAATTTAATTTTGATTATAGTGTTATATTATAATGGTTGGTTGGTTGAGTTCACAGTCTTGTGAAAGAATATCACTCAAGACAGACTGCAAAAGTCTGTTGAATATAAGTTTGAATGGATTCTGAGGGAAAAAAGGGAGAAATATAATTACTGATGAATATATTTACATAGGGAATTTACTAAGGATTCTGGACTCAGTGTGCTGGAAAGAACAGCTGAGAGGGGTTCTGTTTGCTTAATTAGTTGACCTATATTAGGCTTCGGAAGAGGCTTGTGCTAAATGAAATTTAAACAAGAAAATTTCTTTGGAGTAAAATGCAGTGAAAGGAATACGATAGTTGAGACAAAGGAATTTATTATGTGCATCCCACTCATCTAACCTCAGATATAGTCCTCAGGACATCCCATAGGATATTCTTTTCCAAGGCCCTTGAGAGAGCACCAGCATCTTTGAAGAGTACTATGGCACTTAGACTGGGATGAGTGGGGAGATGCTGCCATTGAAGTGCGTTTTCTTATTTCATAGCGAAAGAGGCTAAACATCAGTCTTCTCCTGCCAGACAAGATGGCCTGATTATAATGATGGGCAGCAGAGAAAGATGCTAAATATTTTAGTCCATCTAGGTCTTTGTTGACCTCTAATTTATTATGGAGTCTTTGGTACCAAAATAAAAGGGCAAGTTCCTGAAGTCCTACTTGACTTCTAAAAGTGCCTCCCTCACTTTAAAAAAAAAGAAAGACAAGAAAAGGAAACACGATTTCAGGTCTAGCAAAAAACAGAGGCCTGAACTGAGCTGCAAACTAGTCAATTTTACCATCTACTCAATTGCCAGACCTGAGTAAGTTTAGAGATACAGCACGATCGGACAGAATGCAATGCCACATCTGTTTGAGGAGGATGTTTGAAACATTACAATTATATAAAATGAGATTTCTTCCTAGCCTTCCTCAAAAGAACGTATGATCATTTGCCAAAATAACTGTGCTGGGGGAAGGTAATATAACTAGAATGTTTTTGCTTATTGGACAATGGACACTGATTTACTGCTAATTTCAAGAAAGCCATTTTCCCCTTGTTCAGGGACAGTTAATGAGAGTAAGTTGACAAATTTGGTCTTGACTGAAAAGATGCAGGCATCTTGATCTATTTTTCATAATTCAGGTCACCTGCTTTCCTGTGTAGGAGATAGATTGGTCTTAAAGAATGATGGTCAATTATTGTAAAACTGTGCATTTAACATCTTATGTGCTATATGATTCTTTAATAAGACAAGTAAGCATCTCCATGGCACCTTGGCACTTGATATACAATTATTGATTTGATCAACTTTCTATTCTGGTAAATGGAGGATACTAGAAAGAATTTATTTAACTTGGCCAGGAAAATACAAAGCCTTCAGTGTCTAAATTTAGAAATATGTCATTTCTTTACCTCTGGGCCATAATTTCATCTGCAGAGAACTTCATCATTTCAACATCTCCCAGAACATCAAACCAGTCCTTTTCGTTGATGACACATGTGAATAGAGTCTAGGGAGCAAGAAATAGCAGGCACCTAGATGATTTGATAAAACACATGCATATAGCAGGGTAGGAGATAAACTCTAAGGAAATTCAGTCTCAAAAGTATAGTAAATTTTCCAAGGATACAAGAGTCTGGAGCATATTAAAATTTTATTTTCAAAGTAAAACTATTTTTCTCTGTCTGGTATTAGAAAAGTAAGTTTATTTGAATTTTGGAGGCTACATATATGACATTTGGCCTATGTATAATCTCAACCTACTTATTGGATAATTAGGCTTTAAGTTTTGAATTGGGCAAAAACATAAAAGACTTTCTAGCTTATTCAGTTTGTAGTATAAGCAGTTTTTCTACTTAGCCCTTATGACACAGATTTAGTGACATTTGCTGTCTGTGACCAATTGGGATGCTGAAATGAAGCAATAACAAGCCTCAATAATAGATTCATAGTTCCAGCCCCTAGGTTTTATATTAAAGCCATGGTAAGTACTGCACTATTTTGAGAAATAGCTCTTGCTTCTGTTGGATACTCTAAGGCCATTCATAAAACACCAACTAATCATGTGACCTGAGCTTCCCATTACAGTTTGTGTTATTTAATCCACAAAACCAGAATTTGGGGCAAACCTAGAAGTGGCATATATCAGATCAAACTCAAGAAGATTCTAAAGGTATTAGAAAGGCCAGTGGACAGGTGGTCACTTTCTCCATGTGCCAACTATTGCTGTATCGCCATCTCCTTCTCAACCTATCTTATGGCTTCGGGGAGTTCCCTACATCCAATAACTGAGGATGACAAACTTGAAACTTAGCTGTAGATATTTCTGGCACCAAGTAAGTATAGCATCCTCTAGAAACACAATTCACCATTGGCCCTGAAGGACAGTGCAGTAAAAAAATCCTCCCAGAAGGCAACACTCTGAGCAGTACAGGTGATTTTTCCACTTTGATCAGAAGGAGTGACGAGTATGGTATGGCTTTATTTAAATTTATGAGCTGTAGCTAGTTTTGGGCCAGAGGATCAGGAATTTGGAAGGATATATTGGCAAGATTAATGACAGGGTTTGAGAGAAATTTATATAAATGGGTCCCAAATTTGAAATATCTGTGCCCCATGTGAATGGTCAACAGATGACCCTGTTTGCAGAGGAATCAGTGATCAGCTGAGGATTTATTTATTTTGTCAGGCACTGCCCTCATCCCAGTTCTTATTCTGCATGGTCATGAACAAATTGCCATGATTGTCAGGGCAAAGTAAAAGGCTGTGAACACGCAACTCCCCTCCACTAGGATGTCCTTTATGTTACTATTGAGTAGAGACATGGACAGAACTCCTGATATTAACTACAATTTGGAGGGACCAACCAAGAACCCGAAAGGTCAAGTATGTTGGATCCTCCTATTTTGAAAGAGTGATGATTTCTCCTCATTGGAATTGACTCATATTCTGGATTTTGATTTTTCCTTTCTTCCTTACCTGTTTCTGTCAGCAATATTATTAATGAACTTACTGATTTTCTTATTCTCTGTTACCAAAACCAAAGCAAAACAGAACAAAAAAAAACCAAAGTAAAACTTTTGATCAAGGAATTTATTTTACCATGAAATAAGTAAGGAATTTTTTAGTGCTCTTGGTATTCATTTTTTTTAACTTAAAAATGTATTCTATCATCAAGTGGCCAATTGCCTTATATACAATAAAATGTTTATTTAAGAATATATTAAGGATCCCGGGCTTCCCTGGTGGCGCAGTGGTTGAGAGTCCACCTGCCGATGCAGGGGACGCGGGTTCGTGCCCCGGTCCAGGAAGATCCCACGTGCCGCGGAGCGGATGGGCCCGTGAGCCATGGCCGCTGAGCCTGTGCGTCCGGAGCCTGTGCTCCGCAACGGGAGAGACCATAACAGTGAGAGGCCCGCGTACCGAAAAAAAAAAAAAAAAAAGAAGAATATATAAGGATCCCAATGGGAAACAATGCATTAAAGTGTTTTATGCTGTCCTATAAAGTACAGAATAGCTTCTTAACCAGCAAACAATATATGGGTAATGTTTTTCCCATAACTAGAATGCGTGGGTCTGGGAATTAAGGAGTTGAAGAGAGAGTGATACTTTCACTATAGAACTAAAATGCCCCACTCTTCAAATTCTTCTTCGTGTTCCTGTGACTTTATACGATACTGATTTAGAAGTCTACGAAAACAAGGAATCAATACTTTCAACATTGAACAGGTAGTTGAGAAAATCAACCAGCCATTTTTGGCCTTTCACACCACTGGATGCCTGGATCAATATGGAGAAAGTCTTGTCCTAATTAGCCTGTGATGTAGCCTGAGAGCATACGGAATATGAAAGGGTAATAGAAGTGGAAAGATGTTATAAACGCAAACCACAGCCTTGTGGACAATTCCAAAAATTAAAGCTATGGTAGATACTCATAATTTCTTTACTCAGTTACGTATATGTTAGGTGTAAGAAAATTTCTCCCAAACCTACTTTCTTACTATTTTATATAGATTATGTGGACAATAGCTAAATGTAATTTAGTACATAAACTAGAGGATATCAAACCAAGATCGTGACTGAACTGTGATAGAAAAAAAAAAATGTCACCTAGCAAAGGATACAGTAAATGGTGAGATTATGGATCTACTCTCTTGATGAGAGGTGAACACATTTCATTTCTATGATCAACAGTTACATTCTAGTAGGCAGGATCACATGGTTTTCGTTAGGGTTGTTGTTTTGCTTTTTACTATAGGAATATGGGTGTGTTTGGGAAGAGTAACCAAAGATTTGTTTTGTGGTAGAGATTACAGATTGGCAGTGGGTTTTCTGATGGGACAATTTTCAGAAGGCAGTTGTGTTTATTTAATGTATGTGCTGTTCCTGGTTGTGTAGCCTCCAAACTCACTTCTCTGGCCATTTCAGACACTCTGTGAGTTTCCTAACTCCCTGTGGTATTTCCATTCTGCAAGAGTAAATTCTAAGAGCTGAAAGTTAGAAGGAAGACTGCTGATGCATTCATTCATGAACAAATGAGTGTTCTATGAATTCATTTCCTACAGTGAGGTTGTGGAGTGGAAAATTTCCTCTTTCCCCAGAAATGGAAAATAGGATTCAAATTTGGAAGAGCAGAAGGTGAAGAGTACTCTAGTTTCTAACAAAGGAAAAATATCTCCTAAAATTCTGTTCCCCAGAAAGCCATGCCACTATTCCCCAAATCCTTGCATCTTCTCTTTTCCCTGTCTATCTAAACCAGAAGACTAAGGGAATTTTCACAGATTAGAAGACAGTATCAAGGTTCTGAGTTATTGATTTGGAGGCAGTGCTAGGAGTTTGGAGAAGGGAGAGAGATGCATACATCTTCTACTGAAAACTGGTGAAAAGTACGCAGGACAACCATTTGTAAAGATTATGTATTCATGCATGAAGGTGAGATTGGCATCTCAGGCCCTAGTTGTGCATGCAGCAGACCTGCTGAAATGGTCTGAGCCTATGTAAACACTGGAAAGGAGAACTGGAAAACTGGAGAGAGAGCAACTAGGAAAGAGAGAAAAGTCTGAAGAAGAGCAATCAGCCCTTTTCCACTTTTGCATTGTCCTTTGGCATGACAAGGATGCATACATTTCCCCATGGAGAGCCTTGGGCTAGGCTGCCAGTACCCCACTCAAGAGATTTAGTGCTGGGTCAGAGGGAAAGGTGCAAGAGATCAAGTCAAAAAAGAAAGCTCACTTACCAAGGAGTTGTGCCATGGGGATTCCCTTAAAGAAGGGAATCATCAGCAAGTCAATGATAGCTGAGGAGTAACAAGAGCCAACAGAAGATTACAGTCGTAATTGTTGATTAAATAAGTATTTGGCCTTTTCATCTCATCCTTTCAGACAGATCCAAATCACAAAGGAGCTAGAACCTAAAGAAGGAGATGAAAGGGTGGATCAAGATCTCTAATCCATCTGAGTTCCCTTTTGCCAATATCTGGCACAGAGACAGGGGTGCAGATGGCTATTAAAATATATATGAGTTTGAAGAATTGGACTGAACAAGATAGGTTTTTGAATAATAAAAATGGCCAGGAAAATATGGATGATGTCTGAGATGTTGTTAAGAGACAGGAAAGGAACATATGACATAGCACAAAAAGCTGCTCAACATCACTAATTATTAGAGAAATGCAAATCAAAACTACAATGAGGTGTCACCTCACACTGGTCAGAATGGCCATCATCAGAAAATCTACAAACAACAAATGCTGGAGAGGGTGTGGAGAAAAGGGAACCCTCTTGCACTGTTGGTGGGAATGTAAATTGATACAGCCACTATGGAGAACAGTATGGAGGTTCCTTAAAAAACTAAAAATAGAATTACCATATGACCCAGCAATCCCACTACTGGGCATACACCCAGAGAAAACCATAATTCAAAAAGACACATGAACCCCAATGTTCACTGGGGCATTATTTACAATAGCCAGGTAATGGAAGCAACCTAAATGCCCATCGACAGATGAATGGATAAAGAAGATGTAGTATGGGCTTCCCTGGTGGTGCAGTGGTTAAGAATCAGCCTGCCAATACAGGGGACACAGGTTCGAGCCCTGGTCCAGGGAGATCTCACATGCTGTGGAGCAACTAAGCCCGTGAGCCACAACTACTGAAGCAAGCCTGCATGCCTAAAGCCCATGCTCTGCAACAAGAAAAGCCACCACAATATGAAGCCCACACACCACAACAAAGAGTAGCCTCTGCTTGCTGCAACTAGAGAAGGCCCATGCAGAGCAACGAAGACCCAACACAGCCAATGTACATATATACATATAAAACTCAGCCATAAAAAGGAACAAAATTGGGTCATTTGCAGAGACATGGATGAACCTAGAGACTGTCATATAGAGCGAAGTAAGCCAGAAAGAGAAAAACAGATATCATACATTAATGCATACATGTGGAATCTAGAAAAATGGTACAGATGAACCGGTTTGCAAGGGAGAAATAGAGACACAGTTGTAGAGAACAAATGTATGGACACCAGGGGGGAAAGTGGAGGTGGGGGTGGAGGTGTGATGAATTGGGAGATTGGGATTGACATGTATACACTGATGTGTATAAAATAGATAATAAGAACCTGCTGTATTAAAAAATAAGATTAAAAAAAAGGAAATCAATAATTAGAGAAGAAATGTTTTCTGTTTATACTCTCTCCAAGTTCACACTGATGATCCAGTGACATTTACCAAATGGTCAAAAAAAATATATTAGTGGAATAACCCAAGTGATTTGATTTACAGAACAAGGGATTTGATTTTGCTGGGTGAGTCCAAAGACGTTTTCAGCAAAAGGTTGACAATGAAACTAAGTCATGAAAGTTGTCCGGGAAATTCCAGTGAAGGAGAATATGGGCAAGCCTGCTGGTCAGATGGGACAGCAAATGCTAATTTAAGGCTGAAATTTTGTGGTTTGGCTAAAACATATGGGACAAAGGAAATGACAGGAAATAAGATGGAAAGAGTGAGCAGTGTGATGGTAAGTTCTTAAAATCTTTTGATCTGGGAAATACCATGTTCAAGTACATATTTTTTGAGAGATAGCTGTGGCCAGAGGATGGAGTTTGACTTAGAAGAGACTAGAAAAGAGGATCACTAAGATCACTAAGAAGCTTGCAGTGATAGATCATGAGAATTCAAACTAAGTTGAAAAGGTGGAAGAAGGGCAGTTGTACAAAATTTTCAGTGATAGAAATATTATCACTTGAACACAGGAATAAGTTATGTGGAAAATTGTATTCAGGATGATAACAAGATTTCAAATTTGGACTGGGTTTAGAGTGAGAAATCTTTTATAGGTGAGTACATTGGATGTGAACACATAAACATTAAGATGAAAACATTACTTATTTTCTTCCTTCCCTTTTTCCCCTTCTATTTTTTTCTTCCTCTCTCACTCTCTCATCTTCCCTGCCATCTCTTGCATATCTTTTAGTCTTTCTGTTTTGCATTTTATTTTTCACTGGATTTCACAACAATAATTTGGAGTGGTTAATAGTTAATGTTATTCTCTCTGTGTTTTTCTAACATTTCCAACTCTAGATTAGTATCCACTTTTCTCTCTCACAGTTTTGGAACTCCATATAAATTGTCCTGGGGAAATAAGAACTTGATCTCATTTTGCATTCAGAAATAATAGCATGCCCATATGCCTGTTGATGAAATTGTAATTAAAATAATCATATTAAGCAGTAGCCAATAATCAATGTGGCTTTTGCTAAAACTAAGCTTTAAGGTAACTGCTTTCAGTTACCCTGTACAAAATCATGTGTAAAAAAGATCTATACTCATAGATGGGTTTAGATATAGTAAAATATTTAATGAATAATATGCAAAGAACAAAACAAGCAAAATAAAACAAAATTAGAAATGACCTTAGGAACAATAATTTGGTAAAAAAAGTGCTTGATCATTTATGTCATTGACAAGAAAACAAAAAACTGTCTTGGACAATTTTTCTCGTGGATTCATCCAAAATGTGGTTTATTCCTCTCATCTGCTAGTTTAAAAAGGGAGAATTTGATTTGATGTGGCCCAATGCCATGCAAAAAAGAGATATGCCAATAATGTAACTTATTTGACAGATACATAATATTTAAACCAGATGAAAAAAATCAACATGTTTATTTTTCATCAAGTTAAGTTCAGTAAAAATATTTCTATGTAATATATCATCATGGGATGTCATCTTGAGAAGGTCAATTTAAATAAGAAAGAAAAACTTGTAGCCTAGATCAAAACCACAAGCCTCCAAAGAAATATAAGACTGTAAGTTGTATTCAGATGCAGGAATGCTTAATAATTGCTTTCTTTAGGTCATTTCTGGGATATGGTAACTCTAACCGTTTTTTTTTTGCAGGGTGAGGAGAGGCTTAATTTGGTCTGCATAAAAGTAATGCTTGTCTCTCACAAGGAGAAAAGTCCAATTAAAAGGACACAAACATGATTTAAGTGTCATCATATGTTTTCTCAGTGCATGAAAAACCTTTATTTAGCATAACCTCCCTACACATAACCACAACCAGGGCTGGGCTTACTTAGAGAGATACTGGAAAATTTCCAGGTGACTGGTTAGCTAATTGGCTCTCCTTTGGGGATGTGAGAGGAGAAGTAGAGGAAGGAAGATCAGTTTCCTGATGTTCCTGAAAACTGTTTAGAAATATGGCATGATGGGAATTTACCAGCTTTGTCCTTTGGGTGTTATTATGCGTAATAGAATGATCCAGTTTCTTCTAGTGTCCAAGTGATGCCATGAAATAAATTTAGCTGCGGAAGGAACAGATATTTTCTCCTGCATATAATTTGGCACAATGCTTAAACCAATTAACATCCACAGGGAAGAAAGTTGAATAAATAAAGCACACTTTTATAATGTGCAGTATCCTTAAAAGTAAAATACTAAGAAAAATTATGCAACATAATTTACTCTTGTTCTCTAGTATAGTTTAAGGAAACCCTTCAGTGTTAATCTGGTACACTAAAAATTCTGTGGTGTCCATAAAAAGTTAAAAGTAAAATCTTATATTAATACTTCTTTCCCAAGCAGGTGTTATAAAAAATTAGTCAGAGGTTTTAAGAATAAACAAAGTGTTATACATAATCATGTTATGAAATAAATGTGTTTTGTTTCAAAAGCTCTTTCATCTTCAAAGATTTTAGTAGTCACAGTGGGGTAAGAAGGTGGTAGCTCTCGTCTACAAATCTTGTCTTAAATGTAGAGAGTATTTTTTTCAAAGAATCTATAAGCACCCTCATATTTTTATCTTTGAAGGTGTGAGGTATTTTCAGTTAAATGTCTCCAGTGGGTTGTATAGTTATTCACAAAGCAAATACTGCTAAATATTTATAAACATCAACTATCATATAAAATTTTAGAAAATTAGTAACTTTTTTCCAACAAACCCTCACAGAGCATCTATTAAGTGGCAGGTAGACGGGCTACAAAGCCATATGCTGAGACACAACGGTAAAGAAAATGAGTAACACCTATTCTCTGCCATGGAGACAGACACTCATGTAATTCAAGCCATGTAATATTAATTTTCCCTAAATTCTAGCTCTAACTATATATGACTATGTATCAGACATTTTCATCTGTATGTCTTATGTTAATTCACATTCAAATATCCAAAGTCAAGCTACTCATTTCTTTCGTCTCTGCCGACAGTCACAACCCCTCCTCCTCATGTACATATTAAAAAAAAAAAAATCTTCTCAAACTGCTAATTCATAAACTTCACATTCTTTTGATTTCTATTCCTCTCCTTTATCTTTTTGCCAGTCATTTGATTTCATTTCCTATCCTTTTGTGTTAATCTAGTTATTCTAAAACCCTGACATTTCTGTTTTAAAACTGCTTACTTGCATTCCTACATTATCACTCCAGGAGAAGTAGCTTGGTATATAGAGTTTGGTTCCAATCCCTGCTCAGCCGCATAATTGATATGTGTCTTTAAGAAAGTTACGTTAACATCTCTGTGGAGGATTAGGAAGACAATGTATATAAAGCACTCAGCAGAGCACCCACAGATGCTAGGCAGCAATGCAAGCTGGCTTTATTATTCCTGCCTCCCCACAGTTTTGTTCACCTTCTTATCACTTGTTCGGCATCTACCAAACTCACTGAGCCTCTTTTCCTAATTGCAGTCTCTCCTTAAATGCCAATTTGCACCCTAATAATTTACCCTTCTTTCAGAATTTTTCTTATCATGCCATTTGGCTATTCAAAATGGTGTCCTGATTCTCCATTTCCATTAGGATAAAGAATCTTTCAAATCTGACCTTTTTCTCCCATTGATTCTTCAAGGTGACTCCTCACTCCAGCCAGGCCAGCTTCCTTGGGTGTGTTTCTGTAAAACATCAGACATATTTCTGTGTTTGCTGTGCCTTAGCTTCTTCTTGGCCTCCCATATTCTGCTTCTTCAAAATGTGAGGCATACAGCTAAAGCATAAAGTGTGTGTGTGTGATTAAATTTATAGTTGAAAACTCTTCAAGAAAATTTAAAAATTTTTAAATTAAAAAATTGTAATCCCAAATGATATCTCTAATTTTACCTAACACTGGAGGACAATTTATTATCAATTCCATAAAGTCTCTTGCAGAAAATGGAGGAGGAGGGAAAAACTGAAAACTTCCCTCATTTTGATAAAGTCAACATTATCCAGTACCGAAATCAGACAAGCTCATAATGATGGTCTTTGCGTTTTTTTCTGAGTTTTAGAGGTTTACATTTTACATGTGCTCTCTAGTCCCTTTGAGTTCATTTTTAATACGCTATAATATAGCATACATTTTTTTTGTGTGTGTGGGTTATTTTGCATATAGATGTCCAGTTGTTCAAGCACAATATTGGACAAAAATTGTCATTTGAATTGCTTTGCAGCTTTGTCAAAAATCAATTGACCATATTTGTGAAGTTTTATATCCTGAATCTCTATTCTATTCCAACTGTATCTGTGTTTATTCTTTCACCAATACTACAGGTCTTGAGTACTATATCTTTATAGTATGTATTAAGATAGGGAATTGTGAGTCCTCCAAATTTGTTGGATTTTTTTCTAAAGTTTTTGTCTATTCCAGTATCTTTACACACACACACACACACACACACACGTGTGTGTGTGTGTAAAAATATATATATACATATATATTTTTAAATCAGTTTGTCTATATCGCCAAAGCATTCTGCTAGGATCTTAATTAGATTGTATAAAACCTGTAGATCAATTTGGGGAGAATGGATATCTTAATTATATTAGGTTTTCCAGCCCATCAATAATATATATCTTTCTATTTATTTAGAATTCATCTTATTTCTTTCATCACTGTCTTACAGTTTTTAGTATACACATCCTGAATGTATTTTTTAGAATTATAAATAAGAACTTCAGGTTTTTGAAGGTATTATAAATTATATGGTGTTTAAAATTTTTTAGTTTCCAATTGTTCAATGTTACTACATAGAAAATATGACAAATTTTTACATGTTGATCTTATAGCCTGTGACAAGGCTAAACCAGCTGAGTTCTAGGAGTTATTTTGTAGATGTTTGGGTATTTTCCATGAAGACAAGTAAGTCATCTGAGAATAGGAGCAGTTTCATTGCTTTTTTTCCCACAGTGAATGTCTTTCATTTCTCTTCCTTTCCTTATTGCACTGACTATGGCTTTCAGTACGTTATTGAATTGGTATGATAAGATGTTATTTGTAACAAGATATTATTTGTTATAAATAACAAGGTGTTATTTGTATAGATAACATCTATCAAAGTTCCTAATCATGCTTATTCAGCTTTCACTGTAAAATCTAACGTGATTGTAGATTTTTGTAGATGTTCTTTTTCAGATTGAAGGAAGTTTTCTTCTATTGCTAATTTTCTGAATTTGTTTGTTATTTGTAAGTCAAAGATAGATGTTGACTTTTGTAAAATGTGTTTCCTGCATGCTTTGATTTGGTTATGAGGTTTTTCTTGTTTAGTTTATTAATATGTAAATTGCATTGGTTGATTTTTTTAAGTGATGAGCACCTTTACATTACTGGGATAAACCTGACTTGCTCATGATGTATATTTCTTTTTCTATATTGCTGGGTTTAATTTCCTAATATTTTGTTGAACTTTTTTTCTCTATATACAGTTTTATTTTCTTGTAATCTCTGTCTGGTTTTGCTATCAGGGTAAGGCTGGTCTTACAGAATGAATTAAAAAGTTTTTACTCTTTTATTTTCTAGAAGAGATTTTGTGGAACCAATGGTCATTTTAATTTTAAATTTTTGGCAGAATTTATACCATAAATGATACCATCTGGGACTAGATTTTTCTTTATTTTTTAGGAAAACTATCAACTACAAGTTCAATGTTTTATCTATATATCTTACTACTTAGGTTATTTACTTCTTTTAGCATGAGTTTTGATAGTTTGTATTTTTCAATAAATTGGTCCATTTCATTTAAGTTGTCTGTATTATTTTTTATTATCTTTGGATGTCCACTGGATCAGAAATGTTGTCCCCTCTTTCTATATTTCATGGTAAATATACATGTATATTTTAAAATATATATAAAATACATATGTATATACATATATACACAATACAGTGTATTTTATATATATATTTTTTATTTATTTTTTTTACTGATTTTTTTCCTACCTTTTTTTCAGTTACTGAGAGAGGTGTCCTTGAGTCTCCAAGTGTAATTTCTGCCTGTCTAGTTCTTCATTTTCATCTATCTGTTTTGTTTTATGTATTTGAAAGCTCAGTTATTGGATGCATACACACTCAGAATCCATATGCCTTCTTAAAAAATTGACAGTTGACCTTTATATCCTTAAGTGATATTTTTCTTTATCTATAGTGATTGATTTTGGTTCTGGAGTCTGCTTTGTCTTCAGCTTTTTAAAAAAAAATAAATCATGTTTGCTTGTTATATCTTTTTTCATCTTTTCATTTTTAACCATCATTATGTTTATAGTGGGTTTCTTATAGACTGCACATTGATGGATCTGGTTTTCTTTTTTATCTGATCTGAAAGATCTGTCATAACTAGTGTGTTCAGACAATTTACATCTAATACAATTCCTCATATGATTAGATTTGTGTCATTTTATTATTAGTTTTCTCTTTGTCCCTCTACTATTTGTCACTCTTTTGTTCTTTTTCTGCCTTTTTTTGGAGTTATTTTAATAAGAAATTTAATTCACTAATTTGTTTCTTACTGGATTTCTTTGTGTGTGTGTGTGTGTGTGTGTGTGTGTGTATATAGTTTCTCTAGATATTAAAAAGCATAATTTTGGGATATTGTAACATATACATAAATAAATAAACTTATTTTATATAATAATATTTTTATCTGATATACCTAAAATAGTACTTGATAACCTCTTCTTTCTTTAGAGTTGCTAAACACGTGATATAGTTGAAATACAACACATATCTACATTCATTTACTCTTATATTTATACAAAAACTATTTAAAATTTTATTACTGTGAATTTAATAAAAGCTACTTTTTAAAGGTACTTTGATGTATATATTTTAAGGAAACTTTATATTCAGTGGGCATGAATCTTTATGGCTGTAGTTTCTCACATTTACAATTCTATTAAGTTATACAACTAAACAAGTGTATAGTTCTTTTAAACTCATTCTAGGAACACCAAAAAGCACCTCAAGATAAAATAAAAACAAAAGAAATGATGCTAGGCACATATATTTTGGTTAAAACATCAAACCAACACTACAGTTCACATGTAATCAGAGAGGTTTTTTGTCCTGTTTATACGTAGAGTGACCATCAGAACTAGAAGCTCTCAGTTCAAGTATACCAACATTGTTAATGATCAATGTATTAAAAATAATAAACATCCAAATGAAATACTAATTAATGAAGCCAGAGAATTACAACAGTAAATACAGTCTAGGATTACTGGATCAAAAGTAAAGCAAGTTATAGCAGGAAAGTGTAAACATTCAAGAATAATTGTCTTATTAATGCTATTGCCACATCACTTATAAGATAATAACACAAATACAATGGATTTTTATATTTCCTATTAACTAGTAAAAAAGCAAAATAAATGTTATTATAAAGTTAGCATGTTTAAATATATAAAACAAGAAAAAAAATCAGATTTCAAAAAGATGGTAGCAGGCAAGAGACTTCACTCTTCCTGATACCCTTTCACAGTCTATTCTAAAAATCTGTCCCTATCTGAATAAGGATTAGTGTATAAATAAGTAATAAATAATGTTTTATACTTATTAAAATATACCAACAAGATCTTGTTATTGAAAACAGTTTTTGAATTTAGAAAAAATGATTTTTAGGTTTTAAAATGTTTTCAAATACACTCATACTAGTAGTATAACATTGGCAGAGCTTACTGCTTTTTAATGCATTGCTAAGAATAAACCCATAATATCCAGAAGAATTGGTTCTTTCTACCAATATATTTAGTTTAAGTATATCTGTGATTTTACTTTCAAGATCCTGTCAGATTCTGATTGGAATGATCATTTTTGTTTCTGAGACCAGAAACTTTACAACTCACATAAAACACCCAAGAAAAAGATGTAACATAACAAACAAATAAATTGCAGTTGTGGGCTAGGTATCTCTTCTCTTCCTTTTTAACAGTTTCTCTTTGAAGAGGAGTCTTCTGTTTAGTGGGCAAACTGACTAACGAGTACACTTCTTTCTCCTGCTATTCCTCATTCTGTCTGAGTCATCCTTTGTCCACTGATCCATTGTTAACAACCAGGCACTAGGGAGTATTAGCTTTTGGGGCATGTTTCTCTTCCTCCTTCCTCTATAAACACCGAAGACAGGCATTGCTGACAGAATGGTTTCAGGGAAAGCCAGGCCTATACTGAAAGTCATAGGTAGGCAGAAATACAAGCACTGTGGCTCAATTCCACCTCGGTATTGGAAAAGGCAGTCTGTCATAGGCCCTGAGCTTCTCTTCTTATTCTTGCTGGGTATGCCAAGAATGCCATGCCCTGACTACACTCTTCTCCTGGACAATTTCTCAAGGCTGTGTTTGCAACCTTGTAAGATGAGTGACATCTATCTCCAGACACAGAGCAGGCTCCCTTCCACTCATCCAAAAACCAATAGAGCCCCCATAATCAGTGGTTCTCTCCTACAATGCAACACACTGCATGTGCAGACATCCATTACTAAACTGTGTCCCTCCAAAATTCATATGCTAAGCCTTAAGCCCCAAGCCTCAATGTGACTGTATGTGGAGATCAGGTCTATAGGAGATAACTACGGTTGAATGAAGTCATATGAATGGGCCCCTAATTCAATAGAAACGTGGCCTTATAAGAAAAGGAAGAGAGAGATCTCTTTCTTTTCTCACAGGGAGAAGGCAGCCACCTGCAAAACAAGAAGAGAGTTCTCATCAGACAACAGCAGTGCTGGCACCTTGATCTTGGACTTCCCATCCATCAAAAGTATGAGAAAATAAGTTTCTGATATTTAAGGCACACAACCTGTGGTATTAGTCTCACAGATTAATACCAGCCCTTTGTGTTGGCCCTGTGAAATTTGAAAGGAAGAAGTATGGGGAACTGCCAAAATGAAACTCTGACTACTGCTTTTGCTGTGATTAATAAAGTCTTTTGTGGGCTTCCCTGGTGGCGCAGTGGTTGAGAGTCCGCCTGCCGATTCAGGGGACACGGGTTTGTGCCCTGGTCTGGGAGGATCCCACATGCTGCAGAGCGGCTGGGCCCGTGAGCCATGGCCGCTGAGCCTGCATGTCCGGAGCCTGTGCTCCACAACGGGAGAGGCCGTGGCGGTGAGAGGCCCATGTACCACAAAAAAAAATAAAAATAAAGTCTTTTGTCTCTTACCCAAGTAGCTCATATCTTTTGCCAGAACCCTTAAAGCAATAATGGGCTCACTTTTTAGCTTTCAAGTAGGGTAAAACCTCAGACCCCACACATTGCTTGATACTAGGAAGCCCAATCTCAACCAAAATGATCAGCCACTAGTCAGTGTTAGGTATGATGATTGTGATGATGGTGATGAAAATGATGGTAGATTTTCCTGTCCCTGCAGCTATGACTACAACCATGACCGTGTACCAGGAACCTTGTTCAGCACTGTTTACGTATTACGCCGATTAATCTTAACAACAACTCTGTGGGCTAGCTAACATTAAATAAGGGTCTTAACTAATCTGAAAAATATTTTTTCGTAGAGCATTCTGACTGATATGTAGACAATGGAATCAGAGTAAAGTTTGCAGCTATTGAAATAGTCCACGTGATGTAATAGAAGTTCCTGACTTGCGCTATAACTGGTAGATACTATATTGCATCTCTATTTATGGTTTTGAAATAAATATTTGTGAGTTGCCTATAGTCCAGTTATAACACAGAAAATTCATCACACTCAATGTTATCCTGTTCTATTTTGTAATTCAAGGTTCCTATATGTATTGCTCTTTCTTGATCTACTTAGGTTAATTCGATATAAATCAAATGAAGTTAAGGCCCAACAACGGTATACCCAAAGCTCAAACTGGCATTTTTGAGTAAGGTTGTAGTCATGTCTGTTGAATGAAATCTGAATTCTCAGCAAGCTTGAATTCTCACCACCCACACTGAGTGGCAACGAGGTTGATCAAAGTAATTAGGAGATCTTTATTATAGTGATGCAGTTTCGGTCCTTTAAAAAATGTTTTCATAGGGATTTGTTCATTTCCAAAATGTATTTATAATGGTCTACTGACATAGGTTATATTTATGTGAAGAAACATCCTTAATTTCCAGTCTCTCTCAAAGAATCACAGCTATGGCCAAACTCTGGCCCTTTCCTCTCACACTGACTAGATTCTTTCCTCTTGTCACATTGTTCTCCTACAGGCTGTAGAAAATGAATGAGTTTCTAGCTTTCAGTTTTCCACATTTCCTCAGGTTGAAGGGTTAATCTCAATTCATAAATAGCTGCTTTCTATTCTGGTGTGACCAAGAAGACAGTAATAGATACTTACAAAGTCACCTGCCCAAGAAGGCTTTGACTCCTTGAAAATTCTTTCCTTTGGCTTTCTAGAAGCCCCTCTTCCCAGGCAACCCTTGTTCAGTACTGCATAGTTTAATATTCAAGTGTAAAGCTCTTTGAATCAACCACCTGCTCCCTTTAACTCGTACACCAAAATTTGAAAAGAACACTCCATCTCTGTGGTGTTTTTTTTTAACTGCTTTTTAGGGAGATGTATTTTCAGTATTGCAAGAAATCAGTAGAAATGTTTAGCAAAGAACAGAGAGTAACACAAACTATGCATTCTGTTATTGTTCTGAAACATGTCACCAAATACCGATACATATGAAAAAAAAAAAGCTAAAATTTTAAGTGGAAAAAATGGATTTTTGAAAATTGTGCCAATTTCTAGAAGAAAATTATTTATTGAAAATTTTACATTTGCATATACATTATGGAGGTTAAAATGCTACAATATTTTTATTAAAACTTACTTTAATAAATTGTCTAAAAAATTGTTGAAGCTAATATTGCCAAAAATCATGCCGTTTTATTTATATTTTATTTATTTTTATTTACTTACGTTTAAAGTTGGTGAGGACATTTCTCATGTTCTCTTATGGTCTATTGCTTCAATAGGCTCTACTCACTTTGAATATTTATTAGTTATGGATGCTTCATCATGATCTGATAACCAATTCCAATTCAATTTCTTGCTCTGGCTGTTCTTTTTGTTTTTCCCTTTTGTGGAAACCTATCTAAAACCCAGTTCTGAAGTCCTTATTCATATGTGAACTAACTCTGTGCTGTGATCATCTACATTAAAAGATCAAAAAGAGATGGCTCCAGGATAGTCAACTTGACTATTTCATTAACATAATTCCAAGATGAGAGACTAGTAATAATGTTGCCTACCTAATAGGTTTATTGGGAAAACTAATTAATTAATTAATTAATACTTACAAAAGCAATTAAAAAGCCTGATTTTTTTTCCATAGAAATGCACACATCATAAAGGAAATGCAAACATCCCTTCAAAACACTAGACGTTGCTATATTTAAAAAGCAATGATATTAGATCTAAAAGTTATCTGTCAGAATGTTTTCTTTAATGAATAATTCAACATTTAATCTATTAATATTCTTCTCATTTTAAATATAGGCTGATGTCAAACATATATCAAAACAAAACAAAACAAAAAAACCTTAGAGTTAGTATGTGCTTTGACCAGAAATTCTTCTTCTAGGAAATTTTCTCTAAGGAAATCATAATGAATATGTTCAAAGGCCTAATGACAAGAATATAGATCAAAACTGAAGTTAGAATAGAGAAAAATAAACAAATGAGATATTTGACAGTAGGGTAAGGGCTACTACATAAATTATATTACAGTTATAAGTTTAAATACTCTGCAACCATTTCCAAATTACACTATGGAAGAATACTTATAGAAAAATGTACTTAACATAATAAAAATAGTTATAAAAAATCTGATCCCATTAAAATATATCTTGAGTGACATGATATCTAGAGTCCATTTTAAGACGTACTACCAAAAACAGCAAGGAGAGAGAGAGAGAAATCAATATTGTAAAAATGTTATGATTATTGGAGCTGAGTGATGGACACCAGGGGTTTCCTTACACTATTTTTTCTCCTTTTTGTATGCTTAAAGTAAATTTATGTAATAAAAAGTTAAATTTAAGTATGCATTAATTTCTGTTTGAAAGTATATATATGCATACACACATACATACACACATAAACATCTATGTGTTTAGGCATAATAAGTATGTGTTTATTTGGAATGTAATGGAGTGATTAATAAACTTTGAATTCTGTTATGATTTTCCATATATATTAAAAAAATTCTGCAGTCAAGAATTGTTAAATTTAGAATCAGAAAAAAATGTTATGAAGACATATAAGCCTAGCAACAAATTATTTCTCCATTATATAGGGACTTTAAAGTATGAAAACCTTCAGTTTACCAATTACCAAAATCGCCAGAGATCACTGAATTTATCTATAATAGAGGACTTTAATAAATAATCCTTCTGGGAATTTGTGAATATAGTTCATTGATGGTGGAATCAATGGTCATTTCTAATGAAGCTGGCATGTTTAATGAATAAAGGCTTGATCTAAATATTACATCCAAAGCAGTGAGACATTTATATTCCAGCAGGCAGAATCATTTAAACCCTGAGTAGTTAACAGACTGTATTCATGAGAACGGTGTATTGATTTCAATGGCTTTATTGATTTCGAGTCTGTTGAACCTAAGCACCTTGCAAATTTATGGGCTGGCTTCATTGACTCTCTTTTGATGTAATATATAGTTGTTTTTAGATAGCGCTATAAAAAGTTTCTGGCATCTAACCTTCCCTATACGAGATCATTAACCTCATTTTTTTTTTTTATTATTTTCAAAGGTCTTTCATAGAGGAATAATAAATAATTAATTTTAGCTTCTATTATGTATAAAAGGAAAAACCAGAAGATAGGCACTATCAAAAAATAAAATATTTTAAAAGAAATATTTCATAAAAATTTAGTTATTTGAAATATAACTTTCTAGATGAGTGACTTGACTAAAAGAACCTAAATTTAGCTAGTAGCTGACCCCGTTGGGTTACTTGGCAAAAAAAAAAAAAAATAGAACTTTAGAATAACAATGTAGATCCGAGGATGGCTTTTTAAATATCCACAACATTTCATAATTGCTTCTTACAGAATTATTTTAACCTGTCAAATCAAATTGGCTGAATTTTCCATAAAATTTTGATTCTGAATATTTTTATACTGTGAATTCAATTTCAATATGTCACATTGTGAGAACAGAAACTAGCTCTGGTTTTATTATATACTGCATTGTGAATCACGTAAAACCTATAAAAATTGGAAAAATGTTTCTTTCACGAGTGCTACCATTACCAAAGTTGTCTAGAGTGATTAATGAGATTATTTAAATGCCATGTCTGGATTTCACTTAATCTTTCTGCCAAAGGTATGTAAGTAAAGTTGAAATCTGATTTTGGTGACCTTGGGTATAGATATATCTTCAAATTTAACCCAAGATTTCTTATCAGAATTCTACATTTACTTTCATTCATGACATTGCACATGGCTATCTCAGCAATATTACTTTTTTTATTCATTTGAATAAACTTACTTTCACTTTATGTCTTTAATATCGTCCAGTAAAATTATCTGCTTGCCCTCTGTGCTCTTATCCAAGTAGTTAATACAAGTGTTAAATTGGACAGTACTGTGGTTTACTGATAGATTTCCCTTTCTAGACTGACATTGATCCATAATTCAATTCAATCATGAAATAAAGACAGAAAAAACAGACAAACGTCTATGGACAGTCTTACATATGCCAGGATTTTGCTCGATGATTAGCTTAGTGGCTAAGGACTTCAATGTTGGATTTTACAATGTGGGTTAGAAATCTTCACTAGCTATTTGACTTTGATCAATTATTTAACTTTTCTGAGCTTTGCTTTCCCAACTGTAAAATATATAACTACTGATTATAAGTAACCACTTTAAAATTATTTTTACAATAAATAAATTAATACATCTGAACCATTAGAACCATGTCAATTACAGCAAACCTCAATAAATACTAGCTATTGCCATGTCATACTAAAATTTACAGTGGTATTTTAGTCTTTAAGTATTGTGTGATTGTTATTTTAAAACTTATTTTTATATATATTTTTATATATTATGCATGGTCAAAGAATAATACAAAAGAATATGCCATGAAAAGTGAAACTCAAGCTCGTCTCATACCCATAATCCTAGTCCAAAGATAATGGCCATCGATAGTTTCTTGGGCATGGTCTTAGACATGTTCTATGCATGTATACATAAATACTTCCCCTTTTCTTTCTAACACAAATTAGGGCATCTTAATAGAGACTGGCCTGTATCTTACTGTTATTCACTTAATATATCCTGACAGTTTTATATGTCACTAAGTATAGGAAGATCTCATTCTTTTTAATTAGCAGCCTTGTATAAATTTAACTAGCCTCTCTATTCATGGATTCTTAAGTTGTTTCTTTCCTTTTTTAAAAATCATGACCAGTGCTGTGATAATTATATAATAATGTATATATGTATTTGAATACATGGATAAGTATAACTGTTGAACAAATTCATTCCATTACTCTCTGGTTTACTGGAAGAAGGGATGTCTTTTAAGGATTTTAAAAATACTGTCATTAACCCTTTGTCCATTTGTTGTGCCAATATAAATTTCAACAAAGGTATGTGATTATGTGTGTTTTACCACATAATCACCAATACAGTCATTTAATTTCTGTATCTGTGAATAAATATACCCTCCATTTGTTTGGTATTCCATTGCAGCTTGGGAATGTACTGTAATTTGTTTTTGTTTTAAAATATAAATACATTAAAGTCCTTCTATTTTAACAGTATACACAATGAAAAGAAAGGTTCTCTCTTATCTCATACCCATAGTCTTAATCTTCAGAGATAACGGCCATTTACAGTGTCTTGGGTGGAGTCTCACACATATTCTATGCATGTACCTGTATATATATGTCCTCTTTTCTTTCTAGCACAAATTATGGTGTACTAATAGAGACTGGCCTAAACCTTACTGTTAGTCCACTTAATATATTTTGACAGTTTTAGGAGGTTTTTTTTTAACTCTTACAGAACTACTGTAGTTTAGATTTTTTCCCTCATTTTTTCTTTTATATGTTATAACTCCTATTACAATATCTGGTTGTTCAAAGGCTTTTAAAATTTGTGTAGTCAAGTGTATCTTTGTATGACTTCCTCCATCATTGGCATTTTTTGGTAATTTCTCATGCTTTTTTCTAATACATTTCATTTTTTATATTTTACATTTAAATCTTTTATTCATTAGAAAATTATTTTGGTGTATACTGTAATTTAAGAATAAAGCTTTTATTTTCCAAATAAAAAGCTCAGTGGACCCAGAAGAGCTTACTGAATGAAACATATTTCCCTACTGCTTTGAAATGTCATTTTTATCATTTATTAAATATTTAAATATTTATGCTTCTCTCTATTCTGTTGAAGTGATCTATTTTTTTGCCAGTAACACAGTATCAGAATTGCGGTAACTCTCTATGTTACAATACATAATTGAGTTAGTCCCCCTTCATTACTCATCATTTTTCCAAATGTTTCTAATTATTTTACAAAACCCTTAGTGTTAATTTCTCTTATCTTTCAAAAAATATGTTGCTGACATTTTTATTCAGATCTAATGAAAGTATATTTTTACTTTTAATAGAACAACAAAACATAATGGAATAACATCACTATTTTTAGTTTCTCTATAGAAAAGATGTTTATTTTTATATATTAATCTTGTAAGTAGCCATCTTACTAAATTGTATTATGGATCCTAAGGCTTTTAAAAATAAATTTGTTAATGTTTTTCAGATATATAATTATATAATATTTTTTAAAAGTTAATGTTCTTTCTTTACAATTTTTACATTCATATTTCATACTCTTCTCCAGTTAAGTTGTCTAATATTTCTATTGTAATGTTAAACATCTAAAAGATTCTTTGCATTGTTTCTGATTTTAATGTCATTCATTCATATAAATGGTTCTCAAACTTTAGCATGAAACTATTCTAATGGAAGGCTTGTGAAAACACAGATTTCTGGGTCCCACACCCAGTCTCTTGGTCGTGGGAAGTAGGTTGTGGGAAGGAACACAAGAATTTGTATTTCTAACAAGTTCCCAGGTGCTTCTGAAGCTGCTGGTCCAGGGGCCAGACTTTGACAACTGCCTTATGTTATCATGCTATTGAGTATGATACTGGCTTTTCATTTGAAATACACATATGCTTTTTATAATGTTAAGGGACCATTTTTTAAAAAAATAAAATTAAGAGTTTTGTCAGAAATGGATGTGGAATTTTTTCAAATCCTTTTTTGGAAACTCATGGAGCTGACAAAATTACTGTATTATTTTTCCCCATTAATATGATGAATTTCAATAACAGATGTTCTAATACTAAAAAGCCTTAGCATGCAACAAACTTGATGGTGGCATTTTACTTTTTAATATGCTACTACTACATTATGATTAACATTTTGTTTAGAAATATTTTTTCCAATTCATTAAATTTTTATTCCTATATTTTTCTGGTTTAGGTATTACTGTTAAAATTGTCCGATAAATAAAATCTGAAATATTTTCTTCTGTATGTATGCTCTGGAAGATTAAAATTCATAGTAAATTTATTAGTTTCTTGAAGTTTTGATAGATTTCACTGAGAAAATCATCTGGGCCTGATATTCTCCATGTAGTCTTTGAGAACCTTGCTCAATTTTGTCCGTGTAATGGTGATTTTTTTGATAGATAAATTTTGATAATTTTTATTTTCTGAAAAAAATAGTCCATTTTTTTGGAGTGAAACAATATTCTTATGAATAACACATGGTTCAGAGAAGAAGTCTCAAGAGAAATTAAAATATATTGAACTAAATGTAAATGAAAATACAACTTATCAGAATGTGTGGGATGCAACAAGAGCAGTCCTTAGAATGAAATTTACAGCATTAAATGCATATATTGGAAAAGAAGGAAGATCTAAAGTCAAAAATTTAAGCCTCTGTTTTAGTAAACTAGAGAAAGATGAACAATGTATACATGAAGCAAGCAAAAGAAAACAATAAATATTAAGGCAGAAATCAATAAAATTGAAAACAGGACTTTAATAGTGAAAATCAACAAAATCAAAAAAAAGGTTCTTTGAAAAATTTAATAAACTGAAAAACCTTTAGCCAGGCTAACCAATAAAAAAAGAGAAGAAATCAATGTTATCAAAAATGAAAATGGGGCCATCACTACTGATACCATGGACATGAAAGGGGTAATGAAGGAGTATTATGAACAACTCTGCCAACAAACTTGATAACAAATATGAAATGTAACAATTCATTGAAAGACACAATCCACCAAACTTCACACAAAGATAAAAGGATACTCTGAATAGGCCCATATCTATCAAAGGAATTTAATCACTATTAATAACCTTTCAGAAAAGAAAGGACCAGACCCCATTTGTTTGGTAAATTCTACCAAAAATTTAAGGAAAATAATACCTATTCCCTAAAATCTCTTCCAGAAAATAGAAGCAGAGGGAACACTTCCTAATTTATTCTACCTGAACACTAAAACCAGGTAAAGCCATTTAAAAAGTTTAAAATATTAAAATTGACACAGACATGAAGTGAGCAAATGATGTTGGACAAATAACACCAACAGACTTGCTTGATGCAGGGTTGCCACAAACCTTTGATTCATTAAAAAATGCTGTATCTGCGAAGTGCAATAAAATGGAATGCAGTGAAATGAGGTATGTCTGTATAGGAGAAAATTTAAGTTCCTTTGTGTTTGGCAGTGACTTTTCAGGTACAATGTCAAAAGCACTATTCCATGAAAAAAAAAAGTTGGACTTCATTAAAAATAAAAGTTTCTCTTCGTGAAAGACACTCCATAGAATGAAAAGATAAGCCATGGACTGGAAGAAAATATTTTCAAATGATGTATCTGATAATGGGCTTATTTTCCAAGTATACAAAGAACTCTTAAAACTCAACGATATGAAAATGAACAGCTAGATTAGAAAATGAGCCAAACACCTTAGCAGACGCCTCACCAAAGATGATCTACAGATGGTAGAGAAGCATATGAAAAGATGTCCCACATCATATGTAGTCAGGGAAATGCAAATTAAAACAATGAGATTCTACTACACACCTATCAGAATGGCCATAGTCTGGAACACTGACAATACCAAATGTTGATGAGGATGTGTAGCAAAATGAACTCTCATTCATTGCTGATGGGAGTGAGAAATGGTACAGTCACTTTGAAAGATAATTTGGTAGTTTCTTGCAAAGTTACACATATTCTTAAATACCATCCAGCAATTGCACTCATAGATGTTTACCAAAAGGAGTTGAATTATGTCCCTCAGATATTTATGACAGTTTTGTTCAGAATTGCCCAAATCAGGAAGCAACAATAACATCACTCAGGTGAATGGAAAAACAAAATGTGGTTAATTGGTACAGTGCAGTATTATTCAGTAACAAAAACAAATGAGCTACTAAACCATGAAAAGATATAAGGAACTTAAACGCACACTCTCAAGTGAAAGAAGCAGGTTTGAAACATCACCTGCCATATGATTCCAATTATATGGCATTCTGGAAAAGGCAAAACTACAGACACATTAAAAAGGTCAGTAGTTGCTCCAGGCTCAGAGGAGGAATTGAGGATGAAAACCTGGAACCCAAGGGACTTTTTGCCTGGCAAAAATGCTCTATGTGATACTCTAATGGTGGATATAAGACGTACATTTTTCAAAAAGTCATAGAGTTGTACAGCAGAGAAAGTGAGCTTTCACATGAACTATGGGCTTCAGTTAATTTTTTAAAATTGCATACAATTAAATTCCCACATGGAAGAATTATATATAATAATTTATGTAAAAGTACCTGTATATGTCCATGTGCATAAAAAATGTTTGATGTAAACATGGTCACTATAATCTTAAAATGAAGAGATTAAAGATTTTCTCATGTTCTTCCATATTGCTTAATTCTTCTTTATTTGTTTTATTTCATTTAATTATCACCATAAGCCAATTTCATTAAATTATCAAATAAATGTTAATCTAATGGTCTCTGATAAAACATACTAGGAATAGAGTCTAATCAATTAATAGTTTACACAATTTGTTACTAGATACTTGACAGTGGATCTGCTATGAACCAATTCAAAGTGTATGTTGCTCCTGAAATAATTTTATTTCCAGAGATAAATTTCAATCGGTTAATAAATGGGTTTGTCCCTAAGATCATGTTTTAAAAGAGAATCAAAAAGCACTCATTTCTAATATTTTCTCATTTAGAAAGATATATTTGTTATTTCTGTTAATAATCTTCATTTCACTTTTATGTAGCAGTTCAGTTGAGATTAATAAAATCACAACATTTTGGTTTTTAGCCATTATTTAATAGTATATGTAATATGTCAGGTTAAAAACTCTTCTAGTGTTTGCTAGGTTTCTTTCAGGATGCGAAATATTCCTGCATAATTTTTATAACATCGGACGAAAGTGATAAGAGAGTCAGCACTGCCATATTTGTTCTATACCACTATTCTTATAAATTAATAGCTTTGTGCTATTTTTACTTTACAAAGCATCTTTTGTTTCTATAACATAAGATAAAATCCAGGTAGAGCAATCCTTTAGTTTCAGCATTATTTAATTTCTAACAACAGTAAAATCAAATAGTTTCACCTGCAGGTGTATTTGTTTTTCACATTTTCATCACCCCTCAGGGAGGGGCACAAGTAAAGTCTTGTAACATCTCCACACTGTGTTATTTATACTCCCACTGGGTACCATTCTTCCTACTTTAGCTCCAGTCAACTATTTTCTGACACACTTAGCTAGTTTTGTACTTATATTCTTAAATGATTTACTACTGCTCATTGGTTGAATGGGGCCAATTTTAGTGCTGGTATTTCGGATAGAACCAAATGTTTATTTTCTGGCTAACCAAAACACATATGTTAACTATATAATGTAGCTGTTATATTGTAGGGATTATGCTATCTCCTACTGAATATAATAGTTGTCTTAGGATGGGGTGGTCCTATTGTTATGCCGGTAAATATTTAACAACCAGTTCTATTAAAGAATAAAAAAGGCCGATTTGTAGCATTTATTTTCCAAGATGTACATAACCTTGGCCCATTTCTAGCTATCATAGTCACATCAACTGGTCTTGCACAATTCTGAACACTCAACAGTTGTCATCCATACATCAGCTCCAGCACAACACGGGGGGCACTTATGCTTCAAATGTCATCTGAATATTGGAAAGCGTTAGACTATCCCGATTTCAGATCATCTCCTTCTTGAAGTAGCTGTTTCTCAATTTGGCAAGAGTCTTTCTGATAGTCTGTTTTTATGCTACTTAAACTAGCTAAGCTCTTTCCTGATTTCACTGCTGTCTAGGTATTCTAATAAAATCAATTAGGTTAATTACAACTTTCTATTAGGTAAGGTATTGGTTTCCTGTCTTCCAAAAGCATCAGTTGGAAGGAATCTTCATAAATTACTTTGTATTTTGATGCATGAAAAAATTACACTGGAATTATTATATTCTTACAAATATTCTTACAAAATAATTTTAATTTATAGATGAAGGATTCTTTGGGGTCATTTAAAAAGTTGGAATATATACCTATACTATATTTTATTTGTATCCCTTAAGATTAAATATGCTTATGTCCAAGTTGTTCTTCTTCCTGTGAAATATAACCAATACAGATTATTTTAGCTTTGCACAGTTTCAGAGTTTATCCTTTTGCTAGGCCTTCCAGGATTAGAAACGTTTATCAGACTAAGGATCTTAGAGATCCATGCTTAATTTGTTCAAGTTCTCTGAGGCAGGACAAAGCTAATACTTGCCTGGGAATGGAGGATGGTAGCTGGACACTGAACTCACTGATAAGATCTTCAGGGAATAGACCAAGACAGTTCCTGGATGGATGTCTGGTTTTGCTTAGGGAGATGATTGCTTGTACTGGCACAGCCTTCTTTACACAAATCTTGGCTAAGAACTTTACTGCAATCTGTCACCTCCTATCTGACATTTATCTTCTATTTCAGGCTTTGTATTCCTTAGGGCAATGGTGTTGAGGTGTTCATTTAATATAACCCTACAGGTTTGATAAAACAGAAACCAACAAATAATTTGGAGAGGTCTCTCTTGGTTTCTGCTATCCTCACATTCATTCCAAGTCTAGCTGGTCTTCATCACTCATTTCACTCTGCACAACATTTCTACTGCATGATATAAACTTACTCACGTGTGACTCTGAACTACAACAACAATCCAACAGCTACATGGAGCCTGGAAAAATAAATGCTCTATTTCTAAATATAGTATTTCACCAAACATTCTTAGTAAAGTTTATATGACCTCTTAGGATAGCATCATACGAATGATATGAGCATAGGAAAGATATGTACACAGGAATGCATGATGGCAATCCACAAGCCTGTAAAACTTTTTTTTGAGATGATAAGAAAAACAAAACTTGTTCACTATAGTTACCAAGGCAGAATAATAAAGTAATCGTTTCCAATATAAAAAGTAATGTTCAGATTAAACAGTAAGAGGGAAAATGGGAGATCTTTTCAAATATTAGAAAGACATTTATAGACATATCTAGAATCTACTTAATTCAGTTTGAAGCACACAATCCCTCTCCTCCTCACTTTGGGCTTAGGAAGATGCTAACTATGAGTTCTCCTTAGATAATTAAAAAGAGAAAAACCTTCTTGATTTTCCCTTAAATCCATGTTCTTACACAAGTGTTAGAATAACCATAGCAGCTGCTCTCTCAAATCATGTAAATCCCAGGAAAGGTGGTTATACTTGGTGATTGTAGCTAACTCAGCTGCTCTGAGGTTAGAACGCTTTCTCCTCTTCCTGTGTCCACAAATATGTGTTCAATTACAGGCTGGGAGGAGACATAGCAAGAATCTACAGCTGTGTTGGGAACCCCATGCCTTCATGGTTTAGGGTTAACAAATACCTGAAGAGCTTATAAGACCCTTTCCTGTTAGAGGACAATATTTATTTGTTACACATATGTTTCCTTTCATGTAGAGGGATCTACATTTCTGTAACCATCCTGGCTTCTCCTGGGGATGGGGGGAGAGCAGAGTGAGTGACTTACTTCATTGATGAGTTTGGGAGATAAACTTTGCCTGGGTATCTCAGTCTTTCTCTCCTTCCCTTCAGTTCAAGGAATGTAGCTTCTGTGCTGCTCCACCATGCCAGAATTTTAATAAGTTTTATCCACAAAGGAAAGTGGGATGAATTTTACAGCATTAGCTATGACTGGGAGTATAGTGGGGGAAAATGTCTGTTAAATTATGCTGTTTGGTATTAGGAAGACCATTGTGCAACATACACATTTGCTATGTCTTGCAGCCAAGACTTCAATGCTATTTTGTTCTTTACCTACTTTAATACTTTTTCTCATTTCACAAGTGTTTTAGAACTCAGACTGGGAAAACAGAGGGTGTTATTTATTGGGTCTGGCATTCCTTGGCCTGGAAGCAAAATCTGGGGAAAATCGAACTATTTCTAAGCTTCCACCAAGCACACAGCACTGTCCCAGATAGATGTTACTCAACTATATCATCAATCGTCCAAGGTATAAAGAATCTTTATATCTTGATTTAGTTTGATTCTTTTCAAAAGCAATTTCCAAGACCATTAATGACCAGAAGTATCTGAAATAATCACTGGGTGTCACAATGTACATTGTGACACCCAGTGATTATTTCAAATACTTCAAATACAGTGTTATATTATACTATATGTCAATTATACCTCAATAAAAATAAATTAAAATTCAACATCAATACAGTTTCAATGATAATTAAAATGTTGATTAGGTGGTAATATGAACCACTTTATGCCAATGAAAACTTACAATTAAAGAAATGGACAAATTCTTCAAAAACCACAATTTCAAAAATGTCCAAAACTGATGCAACGAGAAACAAGAAATGTGATTGATCTCATATCTATTAGAGAAGTTGAAAGTCTTATTAAAAACATTCATGCAAAGAAATGTCCAGGCCCAGATACCTTCTCCAGTGAATTCTTCCAAATATTTAAGAAATAACACCAGTTTTACACAAACGTTTTTTAGCATATAAAATAGAGAAGAAAATTCCTAACATTATAAATTCCAATAATTTATAAAAAGAAGAATACAGCATGAACAGGTGGACTTTATTTCAGTAATGCAAGCATACTTGTCTATTAGAAAAATCCATGAAAGCAATTCAGAACAATAATAAAGAAATGGTGACTTCAAAAGATTTATTAATTTAGAGACATTTAGATTATTCATAGAAAATGTACAGAACTTGCCCTCAAGTAGATCATGGTTATTTAAGCAGATAAATTATCATCAGTATGATGATAAGGGCTATAAAAAGTGATATAAACAAAGGCTGTGGAAGCTCATATTTCCTGGAGAAATGAGAGAAGAAAGACCTTATCATAAAACAACATTTAAATCAGCACTCCATTCCTTTATTCAGTCAATAATACTTAATAATATTTACTGAGGACTTTCTATGACTCAAAATGGACTAGGAAATAGGGAAACAAAGATGAATAAAAACTAATTTTATTGTAAGTCTCTCTAGCTATAATTATCACACATTTGATATTTGTCTTTAGCCATAGAATATAGGCTTAGTGAGAACAGAAATTCTTCCTAACTCATTCACTGCCACATCTGCAGTACCTAATTTAGTGTCTAGGTCATCAAAAAAAAATAATGTTGTACTCTCTATGATAATTATGTGTACAAGGTATGGTGGGGTACAGGATATATGAATTATTTTTTATATTATATAATGTTTTATATATGATACATATGATATAGTGACTGGTAATTCCAAAGTAGGATTAGATGTACAGAAGTGGTGGAGAAAAGAAAAAGCAACAGGAACATTCATTCCAGGTAGAAGAAGCTTAGAAAGCAAAATGAAGGGGGTAAGAAACATCTCTATTGGCTTATTAGCTATATTTCTTTGTTTTATGTTGTAATGGTTATTAGAGTTACAATTAAGGAAAAAAGGAAAAGAAGAAAAACTTCTCAACTGATTGTGTGTGTCTGCGTGTTGAGAGAGAGAGAGAGAGAGAGAGAGAGAGAGAGAGAGAGAGAGAGAGGCAGTGCCTACCATCATTACATTTCTTTTCTTGGCTACTCAGACATGAAAGGCTGCATTTAGACACTGGATGATTGGCTACAGGACCCTTGTGCCAGCCCTCCCATATATACTGCTCTTGCCATACCCTGAATATCTGTTAATGGAATGCTAACCCTTTGGAAGATTACTATGTGAACATGTCTTGATACTTCTAAATTATCAATTCTCAACTTATTTCAGCAGAGAGAAGAATCTTCCCTCAAAGAAGAAACAAATAAAACCCCCCAAATCATACAATAGACACAAAAATAAATCTTACACACAATTTCAGGGAATTTAGGAAACTTCTGAAATCCATGGACATCAGGTTAAAAATGACACTTGAAAATTCAGTACTGTGGATCTTGGATTAAGAGATATTTGTGTTAAGTGTACCTTTGAGGCCACAACAAACTCTTGAAGTAACACCCGGAGACTTAACACAGGACTGATTGCTTTGGTATTTTCCTCTTTGTCTTCCCATATTTGGCCCTCTCAAGTCTTGCAACTTGACTTTGGAGACTAATATTCCATAGAAAACATCCTCTTCCTATCAGCATGTACAAAGGAATGTATAGGAGCTGTTTTTTAAAGTTATGCAAGTGCATGTCTCATGTTGAGATGTAAGGCAAGCGAAAGAGTGTGTTTACTATATAAGAGAATAGTCCAAAAAATGTTGTATGATTATCACACTAGGGAAAGGAGATAGAAGAGTGATAATTAATGTTTATGTTCAGTGATAGTTTGTGCTTGTTGAATTTTATAAATAATCAGAAATTACTTTATAGAACTTACTGAGTTTTGGTAATAAAAGTTTCTTAATTTCTACACATTCGTTATATTTTGTTATTATGTGGTATATTATATGAAACCACTCAGCAGATCTAAGGAGGAACTAAATCTATGCTTCAGGTATGACAGCTTCAGTCCTTTGACATAAGTGGTACCTTAACGACTATGGAACAAACCACAGAAAAATAGGGTCTCAATGGCAATCAATTCATCTTTCAAGAGAGGCCGTCAACATTTTTTCTGCCACCGGATGTATTCACCTCATTAAATATTCCTGGTAGCTTTTCTGCATTAACTGGGGGAGTTTGAGCTTATAGACTAGCTTTCAAAATTAACCTACCACAAGTGACTGCCATTTTATGACATACTTATAAGATTGGCTTTAAAAAAGAAAACTGACAATATCAAGGGCTGACAAGGTACAAAGCAATTGGAGCTCATGTTTTGGTGGGATTATAAAGTGGTATACTACTTTGGAAAACATTTTGACAGTTTATTATAAAGTTACACATATGCTTAACATATGAGCCAGGAATCCTATTTCTAAGTATTTTATCCAAGTAAAAAAGAAACCTCAAGAATGAATGAATGAATGAATACATAAATAAATAGGAAATCTAGGTTCACATAAAACCATATGCAAATATTCATATTAGCTTTGTCTGTAATTGCCAAAACCTAGAAGCAATCCAAATGCCCCTCAACTGGAGAATAGATCAACACACAGTGTGTAGTAAATCCATACAATGGAATATTACTCAGAAATAAAAAGGAATGAACAGCTGATAAACCCAACAAAGGGTGATTTTCAAATGCATTACTCTAAGTGAAAGAAGCCAGACTCAAAATACTATATATGACTGATTCCATTTTTATGACATTCTTGCAAAGTCAAAATTATAGAAATAGAAACAAATCAGTGGTTGCAGATGCTAAGGAGTGGGGGAGGAGGGTTGACCACAAATGGGCAAAGGGGATGTTTTGGAGTGATGGAACTATTCTGTATCTTTATTTGTCAAAACATGTACAACTATACAGTAAAAAGGGTAACTTTAGTGTATGTAAATTACACCTTAATAAAAACCAGTCATATGTATCCCTATCACATGACTGAAATAAAGACTTGATCCCCACTCTGTGCTCTGAAAGTGAAGAGGAGAGAGATAGAGAGACAGAGAGACAGAGAGAGTTTTTCAAAGCTTCATTCTCTGGCCATAAAGATAATGTGTCTTATAGACAGTTTGATACACAGAAATTTTAATACAGTTTTCAAAAAATAACTCATGGAGGACATTAGTGCTAAGAATATAATTTTGGAATTTTACATTAATTACCTAATATGGAAAAAATGCATATGTTATGAAATTCATTTTCACATTATTTAAGCAGGTTTTTCAAATAGTAAAGAGCAGAGTACAGAGGTCAATATCAAATTAGCTGTGACCCTAGAGTGAATCTTCAAGAAATTTTACTCTCTGTTTTTGTGAAGCACTAGGATACGCTGCAGCATTCATCGTAACCTTATGTAGTGGCTGAAGAGCAGACATTTTCTTAATTTTACAGCTTAAGAACCTGAAGACCCTGGAGTTTAAGTTAACTGCCTCAAGATTATAAAACTATGAAAATAAGAAAATATGTAAAAAGTCCAGGTGTTCTATGTCCAAATTCCGTGTTTTTCCTACAGTACAAATTCTCTTCTTGTCTTTATATATTAACTTTAAAAAGATAAAATGCAAATATACCTGGTTAAAATTTTGAGCATATGTTTTCTTTAAATAGGTTTATTATCTGTTTTTTCATCTTCTCCTATTATGATGGAAGTTTCAGTACCTAAATATTTACTCAGTCATTAACATTGATTATATTACTTAGACAAGAATGGATTTCTTTGCATTTATTATCTTTTCCTTGGAAATAGCTCTATGACTTGTTTTGTAAGATTTTTAAATCTTTTATTCATATCCCACTCTCATTCCTTTCAACAGCTATTTTATGTTTACACTACTCATCTAAAGACTTCTAAAATGACTTCTACCTCTATTCTTTTACCATTTAATTTTGCCTTTGACTTCTTAATAAAATGAGACTGTTAAACTGAACCTCTTCAAATTCATGGCTTTCCCCCATTCATACTTTTCTATCCATACTCTTTCTTCCCTGCTGGTAGGAAGAGTATTCATTCTCCTGCCCAAGACCAATTATTCCAATGGATTTCTTGATGCTCATATTGATGTTCATCTTCCCAGGTATATTGTTCCATCAATGGTACCTTCTTTGTATCACCTTTAACCTCCTCTCTTTTTTCCTTTTGGGCTAAAATCATGCTCAAGAACCTCTGCTGTTTAGTACAAGGAAAGAAAATACATTAAAAAAAAAAGTGAAACAAAACAAAACTTTTCTTTTCTTCTCACTCTCTCTCCACCCATATCTAATGTCCTTTTTACCACCTAAGCCTCTAGTCCAGTTTTCAATCTTGGCAGCATATTAATACTATATGGGAGTTTTAAATTTTTAAAAATGTATCGGCTCTTTTCTCTTCTACTTTTCCCTTATCATGGCGTGATTTTTTTAGAGTAAGCTCTAGTTATTTATTGATACAAAACTTGTAATAAAAACAATAAAACAGGTTTAAAATAATGCTTTCATTGAGTTGTGTTGCCATGTTGAAAATAGAAGAAAGTTTCTTACAGTAACTTTTTTATAAACCCTAGCATTTTCAGAATTATGAATTTAGAGCCCAACTCCCTTTTTTCTCCATGTTAAATGAACTGTGGTGATGAATCTCATACGTGTCAGTGCTTCATGTGAACTTATCGAGGGTCTACCTTGCTTTGGCCATATTTCGTATAACAAAAAACCAGATACTTGTTCATCCCTAGATAATGCATTTCTACCAAGAATCAATCCCTGCCACATCCTTTAGCCTTGAAGTCTATTAGTAGCAATAACAGGCCCAACATTCTAATACTAGGAATGAAATGCCATGAAAACCAAGTTAGAGCTTTGTTTGCCCTAAACTCTCAATATTTTCAACTAGAAAGAGTTATGGAGAATATAGGAAGAAGACATCTGAAGGATTAATTAAAAAAAAAAAAAGAAGCAACAATAGCTTGCCAAGCTTTTGGCTTAATTTGGCTATGGAAATCAGTTATTTTGACCAGTTATTTTGTCCATATCAAAAACACCTAATGATCAATTAATTTTGCTTCACTTTTGTGATTACTGATTTTTCACTTAAAGTGATCAAATTAGACCTGAACTGCTTCAATTTCATAAGATATATCACATCTCCCAAACTGTGGGATGTATATTTGAATGGGATTTGATTAAACTAGACAGCAGTGATTTATACTTATGGTAAGATGCTAAAATAGGAAGGAAGGCGTCAGTACAATTTTGAGCTACTTAGGGGGCCAGTTCATCTTTTATTGCTTTGATATATAATCAACTATTTTCTCAGTTTCATTAGCATACCAAACCCAGGCATCCAAAGATAACAGTAATAATAACATTTATCAATTGATACCTGTAAGCAGATCTCATTTGGGAAGCATACTAGAATTAAAGTAGCAACCACAATAGAAAGACAAAGATAGAACATGTTAAAAAGCCTGAGAAACACACTACTAACCTATTTTTTCAAGAATTACATTTCCCTGGGGAAGAGGGCATAGGAGATAATTTCAGTCTGATTCCAAACCAGAAAGGTGAGTCTAGGCCACCATGGGTTTAGCAGGGCCTTTCTGACCTTGGTCTACCATTTCTATGTAGGAATTATCATAGATGCACGTGTTTGTTTTCTACATTTACGTCTAAATATTTACGTTAAATTCATGTGTATGTTTTGATATCTATACATATGTAGATATACAGTTTTCTAGATCATACTAAATAATTTCATTTACTACAATTTAAATTAATTGAAGTCACACTGAATCACTTTTGTTTACCTTTTTTTCTATGAGGTATTCCAGCTGGATGCAAATAAAATGTGCCTTTCAATTCTTTTAAGACATTACTGTCCATGCACACCCACGTAACTTAGCAGTTAATGCCTAAATTGCCAAGTTGCTGGGTTGTTTTTTTTTTTTTTCTCAGATGTATGAGTCTTATTTTTCCAACAGGAAAGTAAATTCTTCAGGGAGACATGCCATTTTCTTGTGTTTTTCTTCATCTAGTTGAGTATTAGCATGTTGACCTTCACTTTACTAATAAAGGCCAAATTATTACAGTCATGGATATTTATATTTAAATAGGAAAATACATTTAAGATCTTTAAGACCCAGGAACATAAATTTCTAATAGTAGGATTTCAGACCATATGACAAGCTAATGGGGGACTCATTTTTGGACGAGTGTTACTTTTTATCCATTGCTACAGAGATGAAACTGCCTACCTAGTTATTTATAATAAACAGGGTTCTTTTCTTTTTTTCTTCCTCCTCTTTTCTCTAATACTTTCATGTCATTGTGAAAAAATTGGTTTTTCTTTTCAGTTTCTCATGATTTTAGACAACCAATTTTAGTGTGTCATAAATAGTTCAATAGGCAGTCAGTCATTATCTCTGATACCTATAATCTGGAAGTGAATCTAATATTCTACTCCCTCTATAAATTACTATTTAATAAAATGTGATATTAAACAAGGTTTCGCTCCATACTTCATTGTCTTTTCTGTACGTTTGTTTTAGAAATTATCTCCTAAGGTAGCATACCTATTTGATTTTATCAGGTAGTATAAATGTTTATATACTCTTTAATCCAATATAAAAGTACTTAATAAAAAGTTTAGGTCACACTTTGTCACTGGGTAGCAGAATCACTTTTTCCGTTTTTCTTTTTTAATCTTCCTGAGTTTTCCATGCACTTTACAATAGAAAGGGATCATTTATATTCATATTAAATAATTTACAATAATTAAACTTGTCAAAATTATTTAACTTAATAAAGTATTTAACTGGTTTTTACACATTTAAACTGATTCACTTAGTTGAATTATGAGATAAATTATAATGATTTTAGAAATTTATTTTTAAAAATGTTGGCATATTGGCAGGTCAAAAGAAATGTTACATAGGCAAAATAGCTTATCATTTATTGACATCAGAATTTTTCCTGATAATTTTAAATATATATTAATGTGATCATTTTGTATTATTCCAAGTGATTGATGTCCACTAATTTTTCTTTAGACATCTGTGCTAAAATGCAAATTTCAAAACGAGTTATCGAATCTATCAATAAATTTTAGGTGAAAAACAGAACAAACATTGGAAATAGAAAACATGGCTCTGAGTCCCCACCCTGTTACTTATTAGCTGAAATACAAATAATGTCTACATTTCTTCAACCTGTCTATAGTCTCAGAGGGCTATTATAAAACCAAATGAAGCTATGAATTACGTGTTTTCTGAACGATAAATTAAGGTCTCATTGGCTCTTCTAAATTCCACAGTAGTCTACGTGGAGTCAGTTACTGTGCTGACATCTGGCTGTTGCTGGTTTTAAGAGTATCCAGAGAGAGTAACCTTGGTTGGCATCAAATTTGGTACTTTCTTGATGGCTGCTGTGGACAGGGCTATTGATATCTTCTTCAAACAGCTTCAAGGGTAGTGTTTGTCACACATGGAAGAAACATTAGAACTATACTGTGGATTTCAAGTGAAAACTGATGTTGAAAAACTGTCAACTTGGTGGGCTTTTCTGAGACATACGTTTGGTAATGCTCAGACATAACTCAGGGGACTCAGTGTGAAGAGGGGTTGTTCCTGCTGGATTCGGAGAGGAAGGGCCATCTTTAACCACTTGCTTCTCAGTGAGATTAAGTTCTTGGCAGTAAAACTTTATTCACTAATCCATTAAAATGAGAAGATGTTGTTGGTGTCTGCAACATCCAAGAAAAAACAATAGTTACTGTCATTTATACTCCTGCCTTCCAAAGGTAGAGTCTCTGTCCATTAAACTGGAGAAGAGAAAACAAAAATTGCTCCATAAGAGAAAATGAATGGAGAAATGAAGAGAAAATGAATGGAGAAATGGTCTGGGAAGATATTAAGGTGGTGCTGATGGTTGTGTTTGTTCAGTTGGGGTAGAGATAGGGATGAGAAACCCTTGATGTTTGTTAGAGCCTTGGTTGAAGGGAGGCAGACAGGGAGGGAAGAACAAGAGAAAAGGTGTCAGCTAAAAAAGAGGGGTGAAGCAATGGGGAAGTGGAATTTTAAGATGAATGATGATGTTCTTGGTAGATACCTCTTCTCCTGCTCTTCACAGCATGACCATTAGTGAAATGTCCATTCCTTGCTTTACATTTTCATGTTCAGTAAAATGTTCCTTTCTTGTTTCAAATTTTTTTTACATAATAGCATTGACTTATTGTGAACTTGAAAGCTTTTTTCCTCATGAAATAAAATCAAGTATAGAGAAAAAGAAACATTTGGTCTTGATAGATAATGTCTTTTGACTCATACTACAGAAAATAAGGTCACATCTTGAAAGTTGGATGTAATAAAATTGAAAGCATGATCCTAAAGCTTTATTTCAAAGCATCCATCAGCAAGAGAAAGAGAGTAAATTAGAAAGTGGAGACTTGTTTGATCTGCCTTTGGAGGTAAAATTAGAGCTGCTTATAAGAGCAAAACGTTCAGGAGTGTTGAATCAAAGCTATGAGAAAGGCTTCCAGAGAAATGAAATGCTTCTTGTATTTTAGGACATACATGTAGAAAAGTCATTTAAAGTTGTTTCTATTGCACTACATCAAATTAGGTTTTGTTTCTGTTTTGACAGCCATGGTGACTCTAGTTCTGTTTTGCCAAAATATGTTTAAGAATAGGAATAGAATTTTGTTGAGTCACTGAGAACTGTATCATATTTTGGATTCTAAATTATCTACCCTGGTGATTAGAGAATTCAGGAATATTGATTTGCGAGTCTTTGAAAGAAAAGATTAAGTGAAGTTCTTTCATTTCTTTTTCTTTAGTATTCCTCCTTCCTTTGTTGTCATGTTCCTTTGCATTTAATCATTTTCCAAGAGCTTATGTTTTTTCTCAGTTGAAGATTATTCTGTAACAGAGGAATGTATACAAATACTAAATGCTGGGAATTATTTTTCTCTAGAAGGAACAGCAGAAATTAAGTATTTAGACTTTTACAAAATGTTTTTGTTTCTTTTATACAGAGTGATTATGTATCCCGTCAATATGGAACGTGGATTAGGTGTTTGAATGCTTTGTGTGCCTCAGTCACTTTTACAAACATGTGTTACTAAGTTTAAAGATAAATTCTATTTTTCCAAACTAATTAGTAGGATTTCAGGATATATTGTTCACTCATATTTTCTTTCCATGGCTTACCACTAATCTTTAGGTTAGCAGCTACATGATTAAAGTAATTTAGACATATAAGAAGCTTTGTTCCTGGATTCTGCTTCACTTATGTATAAAGTATTTGGATGGTGAGAGAAGTATTTGTTTCTTTCATGAACACTAAAAGTTTATTGATTGATAACCATATGAATATGTTATCTTTAAGGCTTCAAAGATTTAAAGATTATATACCAGATAATTCAATTTATACAGAATTGATATATAAAGATAGAAAACAGATCAGTGGTTGCCTAGGGATGGGTGGGAGTAGTGAGAGGCAGGAATTATAAAAGGGCACAAGGAAACTTTAAGGGGTGATGAATATGTTCATTATCCTGATTGTGGTTATGGTTTCATGAATGTGTACATATGTTGAGACATCAAGTTGTACACTTTAAATACATATAGTCTTTATAGGTGAATTACACCTCAATAAAGCTGTTAAAATATAAAATAAATTTATGTAGTTATGAATTATTTTTATTTATATATTTCAGCTCAGTTTGATTGGTTTTGTGCCCTACTTTACCAGGAAGACTATTAAAAATCAAACAAATCAAAACATAGTCTCCCATCCAAAGGAGCTTGAAACAGTGGAATATTTCCATTTGGGGGAGCATAGCAAGCAAGATTTTTTAAAACATTCTACACTACAGTTCAAATAGATTCTGAATCATATTTTAATTTGTTGCTGAGCTAGGAACAATATATTGGCACTCAGTGGAGACCAAAATAAACACACAAATACATAAATGAAGAGAAAAGTGGAAGTAGAGTGATAAATGACTTTGAAAGCATGAGGAACTGGAGACCAAGCTTTGCAGTCCATGCAAAGTTGGGAATCTGAGCCTGAGAACCCTCAAATAGGCATGGACCCTCAATGGGGCTATATAGTGAAAGGATGGGCTAGGAAAAGAAATTGCCAGTCAAAAATTAGATTCCACCATGAAATTTGTCATTTCCAAGGTTGCTATTGGGGAAAGTATTATTAATAAGATTCTTTACAGATAAGCTGTAGTCATTAGCCTGCTCTCCTATAAGTCTGGTGTTCAAATTTGCACTATTTAGTTAGGGAAACCTCAAACTGAGATCTGAAATTAACATAGATTAGCTTGCGGGCACCATAGGCCATTAAGCAGAAGCCATCACAAATCCTCTCTGGTAGAAAGTATATTCGATTTGGGCTCTCTGGATATCTACAAATTCTGTTCCACCAATATGTGTTCCCAATTCGAAAAAATATTACTAAACATATAAGGAAATGTGCCATCAAGATTGAGCATCAGCAGAACAATACACAAGTTCTCATATTGAAATTATCAGATAAACCATAAAGAACTATTTTTCAAATGCATAAAAAATAATAGAATAAAAAATAACCAGCACACTAAAGACTATCTAAAATAACCAGATAGATTTTTAAAGAAACAGATATACATTGTGTGTGTAAAATCTACAATTCTTAAATGAAAAAAATCAATGGATTTGGTGAACAGAAGACTAGACACCTTTAAAGAAAGCAACAGTAAACTGAAAGATAAAACTGAATACATATCTTGGAAATGAAGACAGACAAGGAGATGGAAAATATGAAAAGAAGGCTAAAAGACAGAAAGATTAGACTGACACAATTCATCTATATCTCATTGGAATTCCAGAAAAAACATGGAGAGAAGGAGGAAGAACCAATGTTCAAAGTAATAATTGCTGGAAATATTATACAACAAAAAATATATACAAATATAAAAAGCATTGTTTACCAAGCAGTACAAAGAGAAGAGATTCTTATGTAAATACATAGAGGTAAACTCTGAAATATGAAATAAGATTTAAAAACAGAGAGACAGAGAAAGGGTATTCTCATATAAAAAGGAAATAATTTGAGTGACAGCTGACTTTTTCATAGTCATGAGCTAATGTTCAAGTTCCAATGTCCCCAGAAAAAAATGAAGTGCCAAACAAATTTTTAACCCCCATAATCTATCTTATAGAAACCAAGACAAAATGTAATCATTTTAAGATAAGCATATCCTAAGAGATCTGACCACAAAGAGAGAAGCAGGAAGTGACACAGCCAGTATCAGGAGTTAGCCCTCTATGAAAATTGAGTATACTTCTCTTTTATATAAATTTTGGAACAAGACTGTCTGGAGTTGGAGAACTGAATTAACTTCTATTTGATCTTGAACAAGTTGTTTAAACTTTCAGTGCCTTAGATTATTCATCTGTAAAATTTTAATAATTGATAAAATTTATGGCATACGATTTTTATAAAGATTGAATGAAATATGTAAGGAGTTTAGAATAATGCTTGGCACATAATAAGAATGATGAAAGTGTATCTATTATTCTTGTGTTGTTATTGTTGTGTATGTACAAAAAAAATTTACAAAGGAAATGCTCTCCAATTATTTTGATGTGGCTACTTTAATAGCAGAGGCAGGAACAAAAATGTGCAAGAAAGAAAAATTATACTCCGATCAGAGTAGCAAAGATTCAGAAAACTTTAATAATAAAAAAAATATATATAATAAAAATTTTGGGAAATTAAATCTCCCAATGTATAAAATATAATTTATATCCTGACCAACTGGAATTTGTTCCATTACTACAAGGATGGTTTACCACCAATTAAGGCAGTTTATTTATTTCTGTAGATGAAAGAGGAAAAGTCATACCTGGAGGGGACCTTCAAGATGGCAGAGGAGTAAGACGTGGAGATCACCTTCCTCCCCACAAATACATCAAAAATACATCTACATGTGGAACAGCTCTTACAGAACACCTACTGAATGCTGACAGAAGATCTCAGACTTCCCAAAAGGCAAGAAACTCCCCACGTTCCTGGGTAGGGCAAAAGAAAAAAGAAAAAAAAAAAAAGAAAAAAGAATAGGGATGGACCTGTACCTCTGGGAGGGAGCTGTGAAGGAGGAAAAGTTTCCACACACTAGGAAGCCCCTTCACTGGCGGAGACAGGGGTTGGGAGGAGGGGAAGCTTTGGAGCCACGGAGGAGAGCACAACAACAAGGGTGCAGAAGGCAAAGCAGAGAGATTCCTGCACAGAGAATCAGGGCCGACTGGCACTCACCAGCCTAAGACGCTTGTCTGCTCACCCACTGGGGCGGATGAGGCCTGGGAGCTGAGGCTCTGGCTTCGGAGTTCAGATCCCAGGGAGAGGACTGGGTTTGGCTGCATAAACACAGCCTGAAGGGGGCTAGCGTGACACAGCTAGCCGGGAGGGAGTCTGGGAAAAAGTTTGGAACTGCCTAAGAGGCAAGAGACCATTGTTTCAGGATGTGTGAGGGGAGGGGATTCAGAGCATCACCTAAATGAGCTCCAGAGACAGGGTGTGAGCTGCGGCTATCAGCGCGGACACCAGAGATGGGCATGAAACACTAAGGCTGCTGTTGCAGCCACCAAGAAGCCTGTGTGCAAGCACAGGTCACTATCCACACCTCCCCTCCTGGGAGCCTATGCAGCCCACCACTGCCAGGGTCCCGTGATCCCGGGACAAATTCCCCAGGAGAGCACACGGCATGCCTCAGGCTGGTGTAACGTCACACTCGCCTCTGCTGCCGCAGACTCGCCCTGCATTAGGTACCCCTCCCTTCCCCCAGCCTGAGTGAGCCAGAGCCCCCAATCAGCTGCTCCTTTAACCCCCTGGGTGGGGTTAACGGGTGACCCACATGCAGAGGTGGGGCCAAATGCAAAGCTGAACCCCAGGAGCTGTGCAAAAAAAGAAGAGAAAGGGAAATCTCTCTGTGCAGCCTCAGCAGCAGCAGATTAAATCTCCACAAACAACCTGATGTACCCTACGTCTGTGGAATACCTGAATAGACAATGAATCATCCCAAATTGAGGTGGTGGACTTTGGAAGCAACTGTAGACTTGGGGTTTGCTTTCTGCATCTAATTTGTTTCTGACTTTATGTTTATCTCAGTTTAGTATTTAGAGCTTATTATCATTGATAGATTTATTTACTGATTTGGTTGCTCTCTTCCTTTCATATATATACATATACACACACACACACACACACACACACACACACA
>NW_020172637.1:2104228-2109228 GCF_003031525.2 Neophocaena asiaeorientalis asiaeorientalis | reverse complement strand
GAATCAAGAGCAGAATAACTGAGGCAGAAGAATGAATAAGTGGCCTAGAAGACAAAACAGTGGAAATAACTACCACAGAGCAGAATACAGAAAAAAGAATGAAAAGAATTGAGGACAGTCTCAGAGACCTCTGGGACAACATTAAATGTTCCAACATTCGAATTATAGGGGTCTCAGAAGAAGAAGAGAAAAGAAAGGGTCTGAGAAAATATTTGAAGAGATTATAGTTGAAAACTTCCCTAATATTGGAAGGGAAATAGTCAATCAAGTCCAGGAAGGGCAGAGAGTCCATAGAGGATAAATCCAAGAAGAAACACACCAAGACACACATTAATCAAACTATCAAAAACTAAATAAAAAGAAAAAATATTAAAATCAGCAAGGGAAATGTAACAAACAACATACAAGGGAACCCCCATAAAGTTAACAGCTGATCTTTCAGCAGAAACTCTGCAAGCCAGAAGCGTGTGGCAGGGTATATTTAAGGTGATGAAAGGGAAAAACCTACAATCAAAATTACTCTACCCAGCAAGGATCTCATTCAGATTCGATGGAGAAATTAAAACCTTTACAGACAAGCAAAAGCTGAGAGACTTCAGCACCACAAAACCACCTTTACCACAAAATCTAATGGAACTTTTCTAGGCAGGAAACACAAGAGAAGGAAAAGACCTATAATAACAAACCAAAACAATTAAGAAAATGGTAATAGGAACATACACATCAATATTTACCTTAACTGTAAATGTATTAAATGCTCCAACCAAAAGACATAGACCAGCTGAATGGATACAAAAAGAAGACCCATATATATGCTGTCTACAAGAGACCCACTTCAGACTTAGGGACACCTACTGACTGAAAATGAGGGAATGGAAAAAGATATTCCTTGAAAATGGATATCAAAAGAAAGCTGGAGTAGCAATTCTTATATCAGAAAATGTAGACTTTAAAAAAGACTATTACAAGAGACATAGAAGGACTGTACATGATGATCAAGGGATCAATCCTAGAAGAAGATATCAGAATTGTAAATATTTATGCACCCAATACAGGAGCACCTCAGTACATAAGGCAAATGCTAACAGCCATAAAAGGGGAAATTGACAGTAACACAATAACAGTAGGGGACTTTAACAGCCCACTTTCATCAATGGACAGATCCTCAAAAATGAAAATAAATAAGAAAACACAAGCTTTAAATGATACCTTAAATAAGATGGACTTAATTGATATTTATAGGACATGCCATCCAAAAACAACAGAATACACTTTCTTCTCTAGTGCTCATGGAACATTCTACAGGATAGATTATATCTTGTGTCACAAATCAAGCCTTGGTAAATTTAAGAAGATTGAAATTGTATCAAGTATCTTTTCTGTCCCCAATGCTATGAGACTAGATATCAATTACAGGAAAAAATTATAAAACATACAAACACATGGAAACTAAACAGTACACTACTACATAGTCTCAATAGATCTCTCAATCAAGAGATCACCAAAGAAATCAAAGAGGAACTTAAAAAATACCTAGAAACAAATGATCATGAAAACCCGACAACCCAAAACCTATGTGATGCAGCAAAAGCAGTTCTAAGAGGAAAGTTTATAGCAATACAATCTTACCTCAAGAAACATTTCAAATAAACAACCTAACTTTACACCTAAAGCAATTAGAGAAAAAAGAACAAATAAACCCCAAAGTTAGCAGAAGGAAAGAAATCATAAAGATCAGATCAGAAAGAAATGAAAAAGTAATGAAGGAAATGATAACAAAGATCAATAAAACTAAAACCTGGCTCTTTGGGAAGATAAACAAAATTGATAAACCATTAGCCAGACTCATCAAGAAAAACAGGGAAAAGACTCAAATCAATAGAATTAGAAATGAAAAAGGAGAATTAACAACTGACACTGCAAAATACAAAGGACCATGAGGGATTAGTAGAAGCACCTGCATGTCAATAAATGGACAACCTGAAAGAAATGGACAAATTCTTAGAAAAGCACAACCTTCCAAGACTAAACCAGGAAGAAATATAAAATATAAACCAACCAATCACAAGCAGTGAAATTGAGACTGTGATTAAAAAGCTTCCAACAAAAAAAATCCCAGGACCAGATGGCTTCACAGGTGAATTCTATCAAACATTTACAGAAGAGCTAACACCAATCCTTCTCAAAGTCTTCCAAAATCTAGCAGAGGGAGGAACACCCCCAAACTCATTCTACGAGGCCACCTTCACCCTGACACCAAAACCAGACAAAGATGTCACAAGAAAAGAAAACTATAGGCCAATATCCCTGATGAACATAGATGCAAAAATCTTCAACAAAATACCAGCAAACAGAATCCAACAGCACATTAAAAGGATCATACACCAAGATCAAGAGGGGTTTATCCCAGGAATAAAGGATTCTTTAACATACACAAATCAATCAATGTGATACACCATATTAACAAATTTAAGGAAAAAAACCATATGATCACCTCAATAGATGCAGATAAAGCTTTTGACAAAACTCAACAGCCATTTATGATAAAAACCCTCCAGAAAGTAGGCATAGAGGCAACTTACCTCAACATAATAAAGGCCATACATGACAAACCTACAACCAACATCATTCTCAATGGTGAAAACCTGAGAGCATTTCCACTAAGATCAGGAACAAGAAAAGGTTGTCCACTCTCACCACTATTATTCAACATAGTTTTGGAAGTTTTAGCCACAGGAATCAGAGAAGAAAGAAGAAATAAAAGGAATCCAAAATGGAAAAGAAGAAGTAAGACTGTCACTGTTTGCAGATGACATGATGCTATATATAGAGAATCTTAAAGATACTACGAGAAAACTACTAGAGCTAATCAATGAATTTGGTTAAGTAGCAGGATATAAAATTAATGCACAGAAATCTCTTGCATTCATATACACTAATGATGAAAAATCTGTAAGACAGATTAAGGAAACACTCCCATTTACCATAGCAAAAAAAAAGAGTAAAATACCTAGGAATAAACCTACCTAAGGAGACAAAAGACCTGTAGGCAGAAAACTATAAGACACTGATGAAAGAAATTAAAGGTGATACAAACAGATGGAGAGATATACCATGTTCTTGGATTGGAAGAATCAACATTGTGAAAATGACTATACTACCCAAAGCAATCTACAAATTCAATGCAATCCCTATCAAACTTCCAGTAGCATTTGTCACAGAACTAGAACAAAAATTTTCACAATTTGTATGGAAACACAAAAGACCCTAAATAGCCAAAGCAATCTTGTGAAGTAGAAATATTGCTGGAGGAATCAGGCCCCCGGACTTCAGACTATACGGCAAAGCTACAGTAATCAAGACAGTATGGTACTGGCACAAAAACAGAAATATAGATCAATGGAACAGGATAGAAAGCTCAGAGATATCCCACACACATATGGTCACTTTATTTTTGATAAAGGAGGCTAGAATGTCCAATGGAGCTAAGACAGCCTCTTCACTAAGTGGTGCTGGGAAAACTGGACAGCTACATGTAGAAGAATGAAATTAGAACACTCCCTAACACCATCACAAAAATAAACTCATAATGGATTAAAGGCCTAAATGTAAGGCCAGACACTATAAAACTATTGGAGGAAAACATAGGCAGAACACTGTATGACATAAATAACATGAAGATTCTTTTTGACCTACCTCCTAGAGAAATGGAAATAAAAACAAAAATAAACAAATGGGACCTAATGAAACTTAAAAGCTTTTGCACAGCAAAGGAAACGATAAACAACATGAAAAGACAACCCTCAGAATGGGAGAAAATATTTGCAAATGAAGCAACTGACAAAGGACTAACCTCCAAAACTTACAAGCAACTGTTGTAGCTCAATATCAAAAAAAGAAACAACCCAATCCAAAAATGGGCAGAAGACCTAAATAGACATTTCCCCGAAGAAGATATACAGATTGCCAACAAACACGTTAAAGGATGCTCAACATCACTAATCATTAGAGGAATGCAAATCAAAACTACAATGAGGTATCACCTCACAGCTTTCAGAATGGCCATCATCAAAAATCTACAAACAATAAATGCTGGAGAGGGTGTGGAGAAAAGGGAACCCTCTTGCACTGTTGGTGGGAATGTAAATTGATACAGCCACTGTGGAGAATAGTATGGAGGTTCCTTAAAAACTGAAAGTAGAACTACCATATGACACAGCAATCCCACTACTGGGCATACACCCTGAGAAAACTATAATTCAAAAAGAGTCATGTACCACAATGTTCATTGCAGCTCTATTTACAATAGTCAGGACATGGAAACAACCTATGTGTGCATTGACAGATGAATGTATAGAGAAGATGTGGCACATATATTCATTGGAATATTACTCAGCCATAAAAAGAAATGAAATTAAGTTATTTGTAGTGAGGTGGATGGACCTAGAGACTGTCATACAGAGTGAAGTAAGTCATAAAGAGAGAAACATATACCGTATACTAACACATATATATGGAATCTAAAAAAAAAATGGTTCTGAAGAACCTAGGGACAGGACAGGAATAAAGATCCAGACATAGAGAATGGACTTGAGGACACTGGTACAGGAAGGGTAAGCTGGGACGAAGTGAGAGAGTGACATCGAAATATATACGCTACCAAATGTTAAATAGATAGCTAGTGGGAAGCAGCCACATAGCACAGGGAGATCAGCTTGGTGCTTTGTGACCACTTAGAGGGGTGGGATAGGAAGTTTGGGAGGGAGACGCAAGAGGGAGGAGATCTGGGTATATATGTATATGTATAGCTGATTCACTTTGTTATAAAGCAGAAACTAACACACCATTGTAAAGAATTATACTCCAATAAAGATGTTAAAAAAGAAAAGTCATGCTTGATCATCTCAATTAAAAATACTTATTTGAGAGAGTAGAACACTCATTCATGTGAAAAGATATTTAGAAAAATAGAAAAAGACAGAAATTTCCTTCACCAAATG
>NW_020172637.1:2101378-2104133 GCF_003031525.2 Neophocaena asiaeorientalis asiaeorientalis | reverse complement strand
ATATAGCAATTTGTCACTGATAATGGTGAATCCTTAGAAGTAATATGTTTAATGTCAAGACCAACCAAGATAACAGCATTTAGTATCATTGATTCTAATCTATCACTGCAAAAGAAAACAAAAGAGAACAAAGAAAGAAATGAAAAAGAGTTATAATCAGTACTGCCACAATGAATAACTGTAAGGGTCATGCTATGAATGATGCCTTTGGAAATACAGGCCTGATTTTAAGATGGGGAAGAATGAGGTAAAATTGCCATCGTTCACAGAAAAATGAATGCCTTTTTAACAATCCAAACCATCCACACAAACTGGTAGAGCTAATAACAGACTTTAGCCAAATCAATATGTAAAAATGAATAACATTAGTACTAGCAACAATAATTTAAAAATTTCAAATAATAGCTATAGTAAGACATCCCATTACTCAAATAACATATTTCTTTAGAATATTTCTACCCCAAAATGCAAAATCATCTGGAAGGAGAAAACTATAAAACTAAATTAAAATACATTTATTAAATAAGTATTTTATTTAAATATTTATTATTAAGTATTTTATTAAATACCTTAATTAAATGAAAAGATAATCCATGCTTACAGACAGGAAGTATCAAGATCATGATGATGTCAGTTCTCCTTAAATTAATGTATATATTTAATGCAATTATTTAAAAAATTCCCAACAGAGTTCTTTTTCTAAATAGATAGTGATAACTTAATCCTGAAATTCATATGAAGAACAGTGAAGATAATTTTGAAGAAGGAGAGGATATTTGCACTACCAGATAGCAAAACTTATGAAAAAGATATAGTAGTATTAATACAAAGATACATATAGACACATATATATACAGAAATATATATATGCAAATACATTTATATATACACCCATACTGCAACATACACACACGTTGCAGAGTGTGATAGTATACCTACATGCATGTGTGTATATGTACATATTGGCGTATTATCATATGATGTGCATACAGATCGGTGTATGCTGTAGGAGAGGTACATACATATAGGTATATATTTCTCTATATATGTGTGTGTATTTTTGTGCTAATACTACTATATCTTTATCATAAGCTTTGCTATCTGGTAGTACAAATATCTTCTCTTTATTCTTCAAAATTATATATACATGTATATATATAAAGAGAGAGAGAGAGACATGAAGAGATACAGTGACACACACAGAGAGAGAGAGAAACTGAGAGTCCAAAGCAGCAGAATCTTGGCATGAATTCTTGTCTACCTATGGTTTAGTATTTTATTGTGTGTATATGTATCTCTAAATAAAATAAAGTTATTTGTGTTTTTATTTTTTTTCTAAATAGTATCATGCTAATCATATCACCTAATTAGAGATATTTAGTTGGTGGAATTGAGACAATTTGGTGATCCAGTGATGTGGCAAGATAAGGGAAAGCGAGGAGCCTGGGAAGATCACCTGGTTCTTTGCTAGGATTCAGGGGGAATACAGTTGTCTTCACTAGTATATAGGATGCAAGGGAAGGACCAGGTTTGGAGTAATAAATGTTGAGCCCAGTTCTCAGATCCTTCAAGTTTGGGATTCCTGTGGGACCTTGAGAATGCTATCTGTGCTTTGCAGAGGGATCCAAGGAAATAAAGTGGCTTCAGAGTAGGGCAAGCAAATAGGAGGGAGAATTTGGAAATGTCTCTTTCCAGGACAGAATAGAGCGAAGATGATTTAAAAGTGCTCATATAGCTTACACTGTGCTTTTTTTGTTTTTCTTTTAATAGAAAGCCTCACCATTTAACTCAAACTATTTTTCACTGAAGACTTACTTTATATCACAGTCCTTACTCTGAGCTGCAATGGAAGCAAAGGCACAGATTTTGTCCCTTCAATTCTATTTTTAAGATGTGTCAGATTCTCTGTCGCACTAATAATTCTCTGGCTCACCTCTGGGAAATTATACCCTTCTTTTGCTCTGCCATGGACACCCGTTCATGATTTGGCCTCTCCCTTCTTCACCTCGGGCCTCAGTGTGGGTATGACCCCTACAGGGAAGAGTCCCTTTATTCATTATCTTCCTCCCTAAGATTAGAGTAAATTTATCAATAAGAAGGACTATATATTTATTGCTGGCATAAACCCTGTGCCCAATATGGTGCCTGATAAACAGTATTTAATGTGTTTGTTAACTATTAAATGTTGTTTATTTAAGACATAGGTCATGCACACCAGGGGCTTATAATCAAACCTAAGTGTTGCATGGTTTGCTTGGAATCATTCTGTATTGCTTTATGCTTGTGTCTTTTTCCAGTTAAATATGAATAACTCAAGGTTGAGAACTATATTTTCTCCTTGTTTGGCATTGCTCATCATGCCTGATACAGTGGTCAGATAATTTGTATAGCATTCAGCTGAGCAATATTTGAAGCCATACATGAGACTATCCATTTTGCACTATTTCCAAATTAAATATTCTACTGCAAACCTAATAATCTGTTTATTTAACTCAGGACTGATTTCCCCACAAGGAACCATTAATACCTCAACATTGGATTTATAAACCTGGTAAAACCTGATGATTATCAGCTATTAGTAATTTGTTAGATCCCTTATATAAAATTTAAATAGAAGAGCACAATGCTTCAAGTTAATGGCATTATCTGGTTATGATTTTAACAAGAGAGCAAAAGTTGGAACATGATTTCTCAAATTCTTATGGTGAAAGTGGGATTTTGAATTCATTATCTTCTTTTTTTTTTTTTTTTTTTT
>NW_020172637.1:2072238-2101288 GCF_003031525.2 Neophocaena asiaeorientalis asiaeorientalis | reverse complement strand
TTTTTTTTTTGCGGTACGCGGGCCTCCCACGGTTGTGGCCTCTCCCGCTGCGGAGCACAGGCTCCAGACGCACAGGCTCAGCGGCCACGGCTCACGGGCCCTGCCGCTCCGCGGCATGTGGGATCCTCCCAGACCGGGGCATGAACCGGTGTCCCCTGCATCGGCAGGCGGACTCCCAACCACTGCGCCACCAGGGAAGCCCTCATTATCTTCTTAATTTTGGAATTATTTTAAGTGCATTTTACTTAAATAAAGACTTTCTCTATCTGCAATAGGAAATGCATGTGGAACTCAAATCTTAAAACCTCTAAAAAATTTAACTTTATGTTTTGTTGTTTGAGTTAGGGATGGGTTGGCTAAGGCATGCTTCTGTGTTTGAGATAGAGATGGAAAGAAATGAGAGAGAGAGAAAAAGAAACAGAACATTTGACTAATGACCTTTTAAACGGATCAAAACAACAATCTATTTATATCCACTGGGAAATGTTCATCCCTTTGAAGGCATCTCACAGTCTCTTTATCCTATGTGTCCTTTTTAGGTGTTCCGTTTTAATCCTGGTCTAAATAAAGAAAGTAAATGTGGCACAGGATCAAATTTACAGTCTAGCTAAATGAGAAATCCATTAGGTTTGAAACTCTGTAGAAGTTGCATTGCTGTGGCATTGATCTCTTTTTCCTGGTGTCAACCTTGCCTTGTAACCACTGAGCACAGTCTCCCATCTATCTGTCCACTTTACTCACCTATCATCACCTGGACAGCCCCAGGTTGTCCTATCTCTATGTAAAACCATGACTTTTGTGGTAAAGGCCTCAGTGTGACTCCAGCAGTGTCCTGGAGACACCTGTGTGCTCACCATTTTCATCACTAACAGAACTCCTGTAGTTATAGAACATAAAAACTAAATGCAAAACCTAAAATGCAAAATGTAATCAATATTAGTAAACAGTGCTATAATTTCACTTCATCATGATCTTAGAATTTTAAAGTTTATATTAGGAAAATTCAGGTCAAATAAACAAAATCAAGCAGTTTTCCTTTTTTAAAATTCACTCACCAGGACCACCTTAGTTTCTTCTACTGTGAGAAGGACAAAAAATTTTTTAGCTTTCAAATAGAGTCCTTGAAAACAAAAGCTTACAAAGCAGCATGTCAACAAAGTTTTATCTTGCTAGGCTTCTATTTTTGAGGACTCAGATATGTGATGTAGCTGAGGAAAAGATCTTTCTTTGGGTAGGTGAGGAAATATCAGATAGATTTTTAAGTCCTGATATTTTCAAATACTTGTTCATACTGATCTTAAAGAAGATTTTCAGCTTTAATAGGCCCTAAAGAAACAGGGAATCATGAAAGCAGTTATAAGCATGGTGGCCATATGCCTTATCTTTCAAATCAGGGCACTTAAAAAAATAGAGAGATTCTTTTAAAAATTATGCCAAATGCAAAAAGCATAAACCAGGACTGGCTATGCCTGAAAAACTACAACCTATGGTCACCTTAACTATGAGGGAGGGCGATAAAATGGAATACTAATAGAATCTATCAGAACTGAAGGATTAGGGTTTAGTTTGGCAGTGATATTTATTTGACAAATCTGAAGAATAAATATGAAGCCAACCTCCTATATTAATGGGGAAGGTGAATAATTTGGAGTTATTAAGACCATTAAAACTGATTGCTTGAAGATTTGTTGTTATTCTGTTAGATTAAAAGATAAATCAATGTCAGCTTTTTACTAGGACCATCCCAACTAAATCAATCAATGACTAACTTAGTGTGTGCCTTCTGTTTCCAGTCATTTTGGTTTCATTTCACAGGCTGATTTTTGCCCTTGAAGGTAGTATTCATTGTATTTATGTAGAATGTGAACTATGCCACTTCTTCAATTACAGCTGTTGGAGATTTTCATTCAAAAATACTCAGTTACTTTGCTTGGTGGAATTGAGGCCTTGCACATCTTTAAGCCACTTAGAAGAAATGTGTGCATGATTTATAGAACAAGCAAACAAAGCATGACCTTTCCTGAACTGATTAACGGTGCTATTCTTCAGAATGGCAGTTTACTATAGATTCACTCACATTGAATGATTTTATAAATGTGTATAGGATACAGGTATGTAACATGAATATACAATGGGCTTGAAATAACTTTGAACCAAACATTTATAACATACTATTATAATGAAGAAAGCTCTAATTACTTTCCCTGAGCCCTGTTTACTAGTCATAAAATAGCACTTTATATAAAATTTGAGAATCCTGTGGAAGAAATTATTTTATTTTTAATATTAAAATATCTTTCATTTTAAATTACAGATATGACCACACACCATACATTTATATCTGCCTTAAAATGGATTAGAATTTAATTCACTTAAGCACCCTTAAAAATGTTGGTAGATAGATATTTTGAAATTTTTCTGACAAATTTTTTTCCCCTTCCTATGACCCAGAACATTGTGTGAACACAAGAGGAGTATGATATGAAGTCATTTGGAAATCAATTCTAACTTCTCAGGTTGACCACTTTTGCAGTCCCGGAAAGCACTTTGAAAGAGTATAAGATGACAGTTCTTTTTTATTTCCATCTTGCAATGTCAGGCTCTTTCAAATCAAGTAAGATAGGTTTAGAATGATTGGGTTATCACACTTTAAAAGAAGATGCATACCAGAATGCACAACACAGTAATGCAATACCTGTGGATGATGAGCTCATATGCCTGAAAATAACAGTCATTTACTATTGACCTGGCAATTGCTGTTGGTATTATTTACTTTAAGTTCCTTGAGGGCAGGGACCATCTGGGTATACCTCTATCTCCCGATTGTATGCATTGAACAACATTGGGGAGTTTTTTTCTAAATGGAATGTAAATATAGAAAACCAAAATTTTAATATTCTCAAGTTAAGAGAGTATTACTGTAGTTGTATAATTTTACTTGTTTCCTTTTAGTTAAAAAGCAGAATTTTGTGAGGTTCCTCTTTTCAAGGAAATTCTTCAGAAAACCATGCTAAATATGTTCTTCCCTACCTCTTTCCCCACACAATATTTAACTTACCACAGCTTCATGCTCGTGGGGACATTGAATAAATATTTCTGGTCAATAGTCACAAACCAAGTATTTTCAAGTCCACTTGTTTTCCTTCCAGCACCATTCACAGTCTTATTTCCTTTAATATGGAGTTAATTTTCAGGTTGGGCTTTGTTTCAGCAATTTTTTTAACCTGTGACTCTCAACTTATTTGTATGTAAGTATATATAAAGAAACATTCAACGTGGGGAGAACTATTCCTAGAAAAAATCTGAGAAGTAGGCAAAGTCTCTTCTTGTGTTGTCCCCACACATCCTTTGAGCACTTCCCTCTGTTTCTCAAGGAAGCCACTTTTTCCTCATTGCCTAGACTCCTTCCTATAACAGCAAGGAATGCAGGAAATGCATATTGGAGTTTTCTAACTGATGTTTTGTATTTTAAACAAAACCATGGAACTGCAATTTTGAAACAATGAATAGTATTTAATTATGCTATGGATGGCCCCCAAATGAAAACATGGCTGTCTCTTAAAATAACAAAACAATTCAAATAGACAAGCTGACCTTTGAAGAAGGCTCAGTTAATATGATCATCTTTTATTGAAAACGTTCCACAATGACCATCTGAAATAAGAAAGCAAATGTCAAGCCAAGGGTATATTTAAAATTTTCATTTTTAACCTAAGGCTATTAAGGCAAAAAAGAAATTTAGAAAATGATCCAATTTTGTTGCAGTATTTGTGTATGAGGACAATTTACCCTTTAAAATAATTCACCCCATTTTTTTCCCCTGGATGAGTGAGGAGAGGGAGGCTGTAAATATTTGCAAATTAATAGGATCAGGATATGGGAGAGAAAGTTGGAGCTGCTGCCACAGAAAAGGAGATTTTCCTACCTCATCTGCCTATATGTTGTTGCTATTGATCTATTTTCTCTATTTCCAGTATCCTTAAAGGAGAAGCCATGGAAGCATGCAGTGGTCTCTTTATTTTGAAGGGGAGCAAATATGCCACTCCAAAATGTACCACTTTGGCAGGTGGATTATTTTCAGTTGAGGGTAATTGAGACCCAGCTGACTTGAGAAGAACTTGTACCTCTTCCTTAACTTCCTAAAAGAATTTAGATAGGGGCCTGGTTCAGAAGTAGAGCTATGACCAGGGATAATTTTTATCTGAAAGACTTACCTGCCTGGTAGGAGAAACATCTGACTACCAAACATTTGCTCTTCTTATCTCCCTGTGAACAGTCCTTCTCCCCTTTGAAGCCCCAGGCCCCTATCCAATTCCTTAGCTCAAGATGGCATATAGCCTCAATTGCCTAACTGCCTTTGGGTCTCATATTACATGAGGATCCCATGTGCACAAAAATTAATTTATTTTTCTCTTATTAATTTGTCTTATGTCAAGTTAATTATTAGATCAACCAAAGAACCTAGAATAATAGAAGGAAAACTTTTCCACCTTAACAGTCTCATCAAGGGCATGGCCCAGCTGACTTTCTTGGGAGCTCAAGGAGTGGAATGTAATGTTACAGCAACAGTACAATTGGGAAATAGTGTTTCTAATAAAGCAAAGAAAAAAAGGTTTTTAAAGGTGAGTTGAGAACCATTCCATACTTTAAAGGCACAAAGCCATTTTACTACTAGAGAAGAACTCCAAGAAGTAGGACAGAGAAAAGAAATAGTGAGCAGTAATCCTTTTCAATTCTCTCTGCCCCCCAAATACTTCAAATAACTAAATAAAAAGAGAATCCCTAAGAAAGTAAATACAAATAAGAGGGAAAAAAATCTCTTTCTTGTCAGACAGCACACCACCAAAATCACCAGAGGGAAACAATCAAGCCTTCTGTACTTGATAACAATAACATACTGACTTTAAACTGTCCTAAAGCTCAAAAAAGAATGTGCGTGGTTTATTCCTAAAAGCATAGAGAGGATTCTTCTCTCTTCATTTGTCTGGCTCTTTGATATTTTTCTGATGTGTCTCCTGTGAACATTCTTTCTTTTAGGAATTTTTATTGTGAGAACTAGCTCTTTTTATTTTTTTTAACTAAAATGACTGTAATAAAATGAACAGAACTGATTGTTTAGAAGATTGGTTTTTTTAAGATTGATGTATTCTCTGTAGCCATATAGTATGACAACAAAAAAAAAAAGAAGAAAAAAAAGAACTCACATGCTTCTCTACTGATGACTGAGCTTTCCTAGAAGGTACTTCCCAGGATAATCTTAGGATTCTTTTAATGCGACTTCTTAAATTTTCTCATCTGAGTTAAGATACCTTATTTCTCCTCACCTCACAGAATATAACCCTCTTTTACTAGGGAAAGGATGAAATAATTTACAGCTACATTTCCTGTAAAAATTCAGAGATGATACTAATAAAATTCTTTTATTAGTTGGGATAGGCTAGGTTCTGCTGAGGTAACAAACTAACCCCATATTTCAGTGTCTAAACAGGACAAACACATTTCTTCCTAGTCCTAAATGTCCCACAGGGTTAGCTGGGGGACTCTGCTCCACAAAAATGCTCATGGATACAGGTTGGCATCCGTCTTGAAGCTCAGTTATATAAAATAGGTGTCTTTCTCAGTCTCTGCAGAAAAAAAAAAAAAAAAGAGAGAACTGGAAGGTATTTCCCTGGCAATTAAATGCTTGACCTAGCAGAAATACACATCACTTACACCAATAGCCCATTGGCCACAACTTGTTGCAATGACCTGCCTATTTGCAAGAGCACTGGAAAATTTAACCCTCCAAGAGACCATGAAGGAAAGGAGTACTAGATGTGGATGAGTTCTAGCATATTTCTCTCTGGTCTATTCTGCAGACGTATACAACAGACTAAGAATCTGCTATGTCATTGCAGAAATATAAACTGAAAAGTTAGACTGTGGCTAGATTGTGGTAGATTTTGATTGTTGGGCAAAGGGATTATTACTTGATCTTATACTCAATGAAACACATCTGTTTCTGAGCAGCCTCAGAAGCTGCTCTTGGTACAATTATAACACCCTGGGGCTGGATGCACTATCATTTGGACAGGTAATAGTGTTGAAGATGGGCAAATATTATTGGAGATAGACACTTAACACAATTTCCTCTAGGCTGCCAATATTTACAACTCCCTTTTCTAACACTTCCCTAGCCTTCACTGAATTTGGTTTAAGTGTTTTCTGGATTCCCCCTTATAATTTGCCTCTTTCAAATGTGACTTTACTCCTTATCTAAAGCCTACACCTGCCTTCCTCTCACAGGCCATATTTGAAAAGCCATTTGTGACATTTGTAGGGAAATTATCTATTCAATAGCTGCTTTAATAAAGCTTAGTCTAGTTCAGATGTCCTATATGGATAGAGATTGAATTCAGGATATTGTTTTAATTACTTCTTTTTTTCAAGATAATGAGAGCTGGTAGAGAATGACAGCTGTGGGACTGGAAAGATCTGGAGAGTGTAGGAGAATCTAGAAAATATTAATGGAGAGAATGTTTTAGGTTAGCATCTGAAAAGGATGAATCAGTAGTTTATATGAAATTATGAAAGGAAAATTACAGAATACTGCCCTTAGGTAGATACATAACTTTTTCATATAGTATCAAGTCCATTCTTCATGTCACTGCCAGTTGTATTTCTAAAACACAACTCTATTCCTGTCTCTTCACTACTAAAACATTTATAGATCTTCATTATGTAGAATGTCATTTCCCCAAATGTGCTAATAGTATTACTTTACAATGAAGTATGATGCCCAAATACATGGAGAAATGCTAGGTTACACAAAGATTGGTAGCATCTTTTCTAGAACAAATTGATGGTAAATCTGTAAGAAAGGGAATAGTATATACAATATTTTCCAAAATTACTTGACCATAGAACTCTTTTTTTTTCTTTGTTGGTATCCCTTATAGGTAAGTGAAATATTGCAAATAAATAAAACAATTGAAATACAGTTTTGAAATTGAATTCTTCAGATGGTTTTATAGTGAAGTAGAGACTAAATAGGTTTCATTTCCTCCAAAAAGATTCTAATAAGGAAAATGAGAACTCTGGTTTAGCAATAGTAGGGGAGAATAAAGTGACTTATAAAGGTTGTTTGCACTGCAGTAGGACAGATGGAAACAGAGTGAGGTGGACACTTTTGAGAACTCTTTAGGAACTTAAATACTGAGGTTTGGTGGTAGAACTGTTATGGAGGTATGGGACTGGTACAATTCAAGCATGACTCCAAGATTTCTCTCTCAGATAAAACTAGCTGAGAAGTGTGAGAAAGGTTCGATAAGACCTAATAATGATAGCAAATATTTATTAACTATTTACTATGCCAGGTTATATTCTCAACTCTTCTTACTTTGTCACTTAATTCTCAAAATGAATCTGAATGTTTTTCATATGACAGGATCAAGTCAGATATTAAGTAAATTATCCAGGATTTTCATCTTTTAAGTGTTAGAAGTAGCACATGAACTCCACGAACTCAGATATTTGACTAAGAGCCCATGTTCTTAAATCCTATGCTATAAAAATGTATATAAATGCATAAATAAATAGAAATGTTTAAAGATGTGGTGATGGAGTGGGGTGAAGGGGCCACTAATTTGGATATGTAGAGTTTGTGGCAGCTTTTTGGCATCCAAAAAGAGCAAATAACAATGTATGGCTCTATATTCAAAAGAGAAATTGGAAAATATGGATTTGAAAGTATCTAGCATAGAGATGGTCAAAGAAGCCAAATGTGGTAGTTACAGAAGTTCAGGGAAGGGTATATCAACAAAAACATTTTATGTAATATGGGGAAAAAAGGTCATAGATTTTAGGGAGCTGGAGGTTATTGGTGATCTTAACAAGAGCCATGATGGGTAGGAAAAGAAAGCTAAGGTTGGGTGGGATGAATAATAGGAGTTAAGGAAACAGAGATATTGTCAAAAAATACTTTCAAGAATTTAACTACAAATGGAAGGAGAAAGAAGAAAGTGAGAATAAAGATTTTTTTAAATGGGAAGAATTGAGTATTTTTAAAGCTAAAGAGAAATGTCTTTCTGAGAAAAGTGAGAGAAAGAATATCCAATACTTAAAGCTTCCTGAGAAGATAGGAGAGAATAGAATTTACTAAAAAAGGGGAGGAGGGATAACTTTCAGAACTGTGAGGGTAGATTTCCCTTACTAGATAAAGCAGAAGGGAAACCATCTGCTAAGAAAGATTGGTGAGATATTCTTTAAGTAGCAGGACATTTCCCAAGTACTTTAGAAAATATTAGGGGGAGAAAAGTTGAGAGAAAAGACATATAGAGTTATTAGGGCAATTAAAATCTGTAACATTGAAAGGCCAACTCGTTAATGTTTATTATGTAATCTAATTAAAAATTTTCATATTTATACAATATTTCAACATTTATTAACCTCTTCCATTTACATTCCATTTGAGCTTCACAATAACAATGAACTTTCCAAGAACTCTATGAGGTAATCACTTTACTTACATATGCTACATGATGCAAATAACAAATCAACAATGATCATCTCATTAAGAGATAATCACCATTAATATTTTGCTGTATTTGTTTCTATGTATGCTATGATATACATGTTTTCCAAAGGAGGGGTCAAACTGTACATTTAGTTTTGTAATCTCCCTTTTTAATTCATATGCTCCTTTTGTGCATTCCAATTATAATTGGAATTCTATCAATATAGTAATTTCTGAAGAATTGATATTTTTGCATCATTGATCACCTCCTTATAATTTACCTGTATTTATTCAAATATTTTTTATGCCTCTCAGTGAAAGTTAATAGGTTTCTCAATACTAAGTCTTATACAGAAGTTTTGAAGACTCTCTTATTCATGGTTAACCCTATGGTTTACTCCTGGTATTGCACACTCCATTCCTACAAGCCTGTCTGTTCTTTCCCTTCCTCAATTTTTTTAAAGCTACATTTATTTGAAAAATTTTGGGAGTAGGTAGAATTTCTGCGTTTCACAGAGGAAATGCCTTAATTTTTTATTAGCTTATTTGTCTCTGTTGGTGGGGTTTAATCCTGAAGCTGTAAGAATATATGTAAACATGGATATGAGTCTTTATTTGCTTTATTATAGAAGCACTTGTCATTAGCTTGTCTCTCCTGCATAGCCTTCCATACTGAGTGCTGAATAATGTGAATTTTTCATCCTTAAATTGTTCATGCAGTCACTTTCTCAAGCTCTTTGGGAGATAATACCACAATGATGGTGGTACAATATTGATGAAACTATATTGCAGTATCATGAAGAAAAGACAATTTTGAATTCTTAGATTTGTGTTTTTAAATAATGTCTCCCCTCTTTGTCATTCTTATCATTAGATTAACTCATCATCTAAAAAAGTTTGTGTAGGAAACTAAATGAATACTTCTTTAAATGATTCTAAGGACCTACAAAGAACTTAACCACGATGTTGAAATAGAAGAAACAGCAGTGTGGAATAGAAGTAAAAATAAAAGGTAATGAAAGTAGAAATGTCAAATTTAAACTTCCAGCAAGTAAAATTGAAGCCAAGTTTTTGTTAGACTCAGCAAACAATCTTTATCAGATTCAGTGTTCCAAGCATAGAAAAGCATACAAGCATTCTACCCAGCGGGACCTACTAAGATTCTGGGGCAAAACTTCCAGTTTGATTTTAAAATCTTGGATACTAGTACATTTTCTTTGTTCTCCCCTTTCTCTTCCATACTCCTGATAAATAAGTAGTGATTGCCATTTTTCTCTAAGTCTTCCTTTGATGTGACATCCATATTTCCTATGTATTCTGTTTGATCATGGATATCTAGAAGAGCATGTGAATAAATGTATAATTCAAAAAATACCATTTTTTTGTTGTTGTTAAGAGGAATTATTATTCTTTAGTAAATTTCTGGGAAATCACTGACCTCAAATGATTTTTTTAACTGTCTATACTAAAAGTTATGAATATTTCTTCTACTCTATTTTACTAACTTCAAAAATTATAACTTAATTGGAGCAGTAATAAATGAATAATGGGAGCCAAGAAATTGAATAATATAAAATCTTATATGATATGAGAATAATCAGCTCTGAACTAAAAACAAGTCAAAACTATAGATAGAACATTCATCTTTTACTAACAATCTCCTAAAATAACTCAGGATTGTAAAGTTAAGATACTTTCTAGAAACTATTCATGTGAGAATATATATATATATATATATTCAACTTAAGAATGTCTCCAGGTTTTGAAGTCAGGGAGCCACTTTCTACCCATGTGACACAATGGAGAAAGTAAAAAAATAAAAATGTTTTGGATTTTTCATCGTGAAAATTGACAATAAATATGGAGGAGAGCTGTCTACAAGCATAAGACCCTTCAAGGGACATGGAAGGAGACTACAGTTAGTCTTCTCTTACTGTAGGATTTCCTATATATTCTATATGTGTTCTTTACACATATTCAGATGTCATCTACATTAACTATAGTCTTTGCTGTGATCATTAAAAACTTTGTAAAGATTAATGCACAGTGTGTAGTCATAGAGTAATATTAATTCATTCATGTACACATTCATTTCAACAAGTTAACAGACACTTATTGACAACACTTCTGTGATGGATGTTCTAAGCAAGGTCTTAAAAATGCAAAAACAAAGAAGTCTTTCCTTTAAGAAGGTCATAGGCAATAAAATAAATAAGAACATACACATATAAAGTTACAGGAACTAGATGTTATAGTAGTTACATGGACAGAGTTCTTTCAGAAATTCGAGGAAGGAAAAAATTATCCTTCCTAAGAGATTCAGACCTCCCAAAAGGTGAAATTTGAGCTTCATCATAAAAGTGAATATGGGCTTACCATGTGAAAGAGAAATGAGAGGTATTTTAAGCAGAGGATACCATGTACTTCCTGTCTCCAATTCATCTAATGACAGACGTAGTGAGGAATTAATATTGGAGTTTTGTGTCTGTGTGTCAGGAAGGAAGGAAAATGACTAAAATGATATCTTGAGGATATTCTTTGTAAAGTTAAGGAATTTTTATTTTATTCTGTAGGCAGTAAAGAGCCAGCGATTGGTTTTTGAGCAGAGAGTAACATGATCCGATGTTAGTTTTAGGAAGATAACAGGTAGCTCTGTTGGGGGTGGACTTGAGTATAAGAAACAATAGCAAGAAGACCAGTTTGGTACGCAGTTGTGAAAGCTCCAGTAGGATATGATGAGGACCTTGTGAGAGGCAGGTTACAGAAGGGGGTCTACCGAAGGTTACAGAAGAAAAAAAAAAAAAGGAGTCATTCATTTCATACCTAAGAAGGACGTTTTCTGTTGAAGGACAGAGAGTGAAATATAAGTTTTAATTCTTCAGGGTGGATGTAATCTGAGACAATATACCAAATAGATACAAGTTTTTGAATAAAATTTATGATAAAGAAAAGAAGAAAATAGAGAAGTAATTTAAGCAAAAGGGAAGGAGGGCAACAGAAACTTCATTTGTCTGTTTTTTGCTTATTTAATAGAGAAGCTGGCTGGTCTACAGTAGGGTTGAATCTGTATTTCATCTGTGATGAATCACATGGGTGATGTGAAGGCTTGGCATGAGGTGAATGACGTCACATTTTGGACTTCCTTTCTGACACTGTTTTAAGAAGCCACCAAATAAAATAAAAGTTTATATTTCAAACTTCAGCAAAGAGGCACATTCAGTTAACATTGGAGGACCATTTTCTGGAGTATCAAATCTCATTTTTCTACAGGCAGAAAAACCTACAGGAGTTGACTTCCACAATCCTTGAATGTAGATGATTGCTGAAAAGGAGGGGTGCTATAGCCATACACACAAAACATGAATTTAGAGAGCATCAAGTTTGCTTACTGAGAAAGGAGGTTTGCTAATATTTTCATTGCCTCATTATCCTTGAGTAAGTTACAACTGGGCTGAGCCAGGAGAAAAACACCTGTTGAACCAGCTTTACTGTTGAATTGCAGGTGGATAATGGCAAAGTTGGTACATGACAAGCCTGACAATGACATAATTAAATGTTATTCATTATTTTTCATATTTGAGATATTTGTGTATTTTTGTCAATAGAAGCACATGCCTAGATAAATGTCTGCTGAGAAATATGTAAACTTTTCAACTCAAGGTACTGCTGGAATTCTTACATTATTTCTCAGGGGAAGATATTAAAATAAATTTGTTTTAAAATCCTTAAGGAAGTCATTTAAACATATGAACATCAAGCTACACTTTTAATATGTATTCTATCCCTCTTTGTCCGTCTTGTTACAGCTCTTCATTTGTGTTGTGAGGTCTTGTTGGGCAAAATGCTATTCCTGTTACTAAGTACACATGCACTAAATGCCTGTAACTACACATTTAACACTTGTGATTGTCTAATTTTGCTCTCTGTGAACTGTAAGTTCCTCCAGTTCTTGGCTGTCTTTTGTATCTCTAGATACATATATAGCAAGAATTCAATACATGTTTAAAGGTAGTGGGTTTTGAAATAATTGCTTCTTTGGTCTAGTGGTTAAGACTCCATGCTTCCACTGCAGGTTCGATCCCTGGTTGGGAAACTGAGATCCTGCATGCCGCATGGCACAGGCAAAATTTTAAAAAATAAAATAAAACAGACTCGCATATATGATTTCTATAAAAAATAATTGCTCCTTAAGGCTACTTTATTTGAAAGTGAACATGTTCATTTTTATATACTATATTTTCCTCTTATTGCAGAATTTCAGAAGTTCCTTTTAGTTACTCAAATCTGTTTGGTGTTTTGTATTGTATATCTATATCATTAAGGAATAGGATTTCAGAGTCATGGCGGGCTTTTTCCCCTATAGTGAAATACTTTATGGCTTACAAATTTGCTTCATAAGATTCTACAGTGAAGCTTTCCCTCACCCACCTATAACTGGACCTGGCACACAGAGTTCTAAATCTTAATGTGATTTCTTGCATCATTTTGCACCTTTTAAAATTTCCTCAATGACTCAAATCCTTTGGGCTTTGAAATGTGTTTTGTTAACTGGAAAGATGTAAACAGCTCATTTAACTTGACCTTCACATGTGCCTTCCTTTCTCATTCTTTTGGTGTGAACATAGCACAGCCGGTTAGTCTCCGTTATAGCTGTGAAGTGGCATCCACCTTCCCCCAGCTCTTCCCTATCATGATGCCACTCATACTTTGTCAATACTGACAAGCAATTATTAGTCTTTTTTTCCTTTACACTGTATATTGGCAAAACGATCATTGAAAAGAATTGTAGACATTATCTCTGCACTATTGTGGTAACATAGCTCTTAGGCTTTCTGAGAAGATCCATTAGTTTTGTTCTCTTATCTAAAAATGATTTCTTCTTTGCTTTGTATTGCTCCAGGAGTTGAATATTTCACCAGTTTCTGCCACATTAGAGGTGGATACCTCTATTTCTTCAGTGACTGAGATCTATTTCTTATTGGCCTTTGGTTCATTTCAATTCCAGTTGGATTAGCTGTAATTGGGGTACTTTTAAAAAGCCCATTTGACTCTCTAGAGCTTTTTATTAATCTTTTTGTTTTCTTTTAGTATTGGTCTGACCTCAATCTCTCATCATCCCAAGGTCCACTTATATACACCATGCATGTATAGAGAACATTTAGCTGGATGCATTATTCAAATTACAGCTAGGAAAAATTTGCCTTTGAAGTTTTGATTATATCAGGACTTGGAAACAGGGCAAGTTTCTCTCAGTAAAATTATTCTTTCAAATTTGATCCTAGACTCTCAAGTTCAGTCATTTCTTACTTTTTTTTTAAACATCTTTATTGGAGTATAATTGCTTTACAATGGTGTGTTAGTTTCTGCTTTATAACAAAGTGAATCAGCTACACATATACGTATATCCCCATATCTCCTCCCTCTTGCGTCTCCCTCCCAAATTTGTTATCCCACCCCTCTAAGTGGTCACAAAGCACCAAGCTGATCTCCCTGTGCTATGTGGCTGTTTCCCACTAGCTATCTATTTAACATTTGGTAGTGTATATATTTCAATGCTACTCTCTCACTTCATCCCAGCTTACCCTTCCCCCTACCAGTGTCCTCAAGTCCATTCTCTATGTCTGGGTCTTTATTCCTGTCCTGTCCCTAGGTTCTTCATATCCATTTTTTTTTTTTTTAGATTCCATATATATGTGTTAGCATATGGTATATGTTTTTCTCTTTATGACTTACTTCACTCTGTATGACAGTCTCTAGGTCCATCCACCTCACTACAAATAACTCAATTTCATTTCTTTTTATGGCTGAGTACTATTGCATTGTATATATGTGCCACATCTTCTTTATCCATTCTTCTGTTGATGGACACTTAGGTTGCTTCCATGTCCTGGCTATTGTAAATAGTGCTGCAACGAATGTTGTAGTACATGACTCTTTTTGAATTATGGTTTTCTTAGGGTATGTGCCCAGTAGTGGGATTGCTGGGTCATATGGTAGCTCTATTTTAGTTTTTTAAGGAACCTCCATACTGTTCTCCATAGTGGCTGTATCAATTTACATTCCCACCAACAGTGCAAGAGGGTTCCCTTTTCTCCACACCCTCTCCAGCCTTTACTGTTTGTAGATTTTTTGATGATGGCCATTCTGACTGGTGTGAGGTGATACCTCATTGTAGTTTTGATTTGAATTTCTTTAATGATTAGTGATGTTGAGCATTCTTTCATGTGTCTGTTGGCAATCTGTATATGGTCTTTGGAGAAATGTCTATTTAGGTTTTCTGTGCATTTTTAGATTGGGTGTTTTTTTTTTTTTTTTGATATTGAGCTGCATGAGTTTCTTGTAAACTTTGGAGATTAATTCTTTGTCAGTTGCTTCATTTGCAAATATTTTCTCCCGTTCTGAAGGTTGCCTTTTCACCTTGTTTATGGTTTCCTCTGCTGTGCAAAAGCTTTGAAGTTTCATTAGGTCCCATTTGTTTATTTTTGTCTTAATTTCCATTTCTCAAGGAAGTAGGTCAAAAAGGATCTTGCTGTGATTTATGTCATAGAGTGTTCTGCCTATGTTTTCCTCTAAGTTTTATAGTGTCTGGCCTTAAATTTAGGGCTTTAATCCATTTTGAGTTTATTTTTGTGTATGGTGTTAGGGAGTGTTCTAATTTCATTCTTTTATATGTAGCTGTCCAGTTTTCCCAGCACCACTTAGTGAAGAGGCTGTCTTTTCTCCATTGTATATTCTTGCCTCCTTTATCAAAGACAAGGTGACCATATGCATGTGAGTTTATCTCTAGGCTTTCTACCCTGTTCCATTGATCTATATTTCTGTTTTTGTGCCAGTACAATACTGTCTTGATTACTGTAGCTTTGTAGTATAGTCTGAAGTCTGGGAACCTGATGCCTCCAGCTCTGGTTTTCTTTTTCAAGATTGCTTTGGCTATTCGGGGCCTTTTGTGTTTCCATACAAATTGTGAAATTTTCTGTTCTAGTTCTGTGAGAAATGCCATTGGTAGTTGGATAGGGATTGCATTGAACCTGTAGATTGCTTTGGGCAGTATAGTCATTTTCACAATGTTGATTCTTCCATTCCAAGAACATAGTATATCTCTCCATCTATTTGTATCATCTTTAATTTCTTTCATCAGTGTCTTATAATTTTCTGCATACAGGTCTTTTGTCTCCTTAGGTAGATTTATTCCTGATATTTTATTCTTTTTGTTGCAATGGTAATGGGAGTGTTTCCTTAATTTGTCTTACAGATTTTTCATCATTAGTGTATATGAATGCAAGAGATTTTTGTGCATTAATTTTGTATCCTGCTACTTAACCAAATTCATTGATTAGCTCTAGTAGTTTTCTCCTAGCATCTTTAGGATTCTCTATGTATAGTATCATGTCATTTGCAAAGAGTGACAGCTTTACTTCTTCTTTTCTGATTTGGATTCCTTTTATTTCTTTTTCTTCTTTGGTTGCTGTGGCTAAAACTTCCAAAACTATGTTGAATAATAGTGGTGAGAGTGGACAACTTTGTCTTCTCCTGATCTTAGTGGAAATGCTTTCAGTTTTTCACCATTGAGAATGATGTTGGCTGTGGGTTTGTTATATGTGGCCTTTATTATGTTGAGGTAAATTCCCTCTGTGCCTACTTTCAGAAGGGTTTTTATCATAAATGGCTGTTGAGTTTTGTCAAAAGCTTTATCTGCATGTATTGAGGTGATCATATGGTTTTTTTTCCCTTAAATTTGTTAATATGGTGTATCACAGTGATTGATTTGTGTATATTGAAGAATCCTTCATTCCTGGGTTAACCCCACTTGGTCATCATGGTGTATGATCCTTTTAATGTGCTGTTGGATTCTGTTTGCTGGTGTTTTGTTGAGGATGTTTCATCTATGTTCATCAGGGATATTGGCCTATAGTTTTATTTTTATGTGACATCTTTGTCTGGTTTTGGTATCAAGGTGATGGTGGCCTCATAGAATGAGTTTGGGAGTGTTCCCCCTCTGGAAAAGTTTGAGAAGGATTGGTGTTAGCTCTTCTCTAAATGTTTGATAGACTTTGCCTGTGAAGCCATCTGGTCCTGGGTTTTTGTTTGTTGGAAGATTTGTAATCACAGTCTCAATTTCAGTGCTTGTGATTGGTCTGCTTATATTTTCTATTTCTTCCTGGTTCAGACTTGGAAGGTTGTGCTTTTCTAAGAATTTGTCCATTTCTCTCAGATTGTCCAATTTATTGACATATTGTTTCTTGTAGTATCTATTATGATCCTTTGTATTTCTACAGTGTCAGTTATTACTCCTCCTTTTTCATATCTATTGATTTGAGTTTTCTCTTTTTCTTGATGTGTCTAGCTAATTGTTTATCAATTTTGTTTATCTTCTCAAAGAACCAGCTTTTAGTTTTATTGATCTTTGCTATTTTTTCCTTCATTTCTTTTTCATTTATTTCTGATCTGATCTTTATGATTTCTATCCTTCTGCTAACTTTGGGTTTTTTTTTTTTTGTTCTTCCTTCTCTAATTGCTTTAAGTGTAAGTTTAGGTTGTTTATTTGAGATATTTCTTATTTCTTGAGCTAGGATTGTATTGGTATAAACTTCCCTCTTAAAACTGCTTTTGCTGCATTCCATAGGTTTTGGGTTGTCGTGTTTTCATTGTCATTTGTTTCTAGGTATTTTTTGATTTTCTCTTTGATTTCTTCAGGATCTCTTTGTTATTTTGTAGTGTATTGTTTAGCCTCCATGTGTTTGTATTTTTAACAGATTTTTTCCTGTAATTCGTATCTAGTCTCATAGAGTTGTGGCCGGAAAAGATACTTGATATGATTTCAATTTTCTTAAATTTACCAAGGCTTGATTTGTGACCCAAGGTATTATCCTGACGAATATTCCATGAGCACTAGAGAAGAGATTGTATTGTGTTGTTTTCAATGGAATGTCCTATAAATATCAATTAAATCCATCTTCTTTAATGTATAATTTAAAGCTTGTGTTTTCTTATTTATTTTCATTTTGGAGGATCTGTCCATTGGTGAAAGTGGGGTGTTAAAGTCCTGTACTATGATTGTGTTACTGTCGATTTCCCCTTTTATGGCTGTTAACATTTGCCTTATGGATTGAGGTGCTCTTATATTGGGTGCCTAAATATTTACAATTGTTATATCTTCTTCCTGGACTGATCCCTTGATCATTATGTACTGTCTTTATTTGTCTCTTGTAATAGTCTTTATTTTAAAGTCTATATTGTCTGTTATGAGAATTGCTACTCCAGCTTTCTTTTGATTTTCATTTGCTTGGAATGTCTTTCCCCATCCCCTCCCTTTCAGTTTGTATGTGTCCCTAAGTCTGCAGTAGGTCTCTTGTAGACAGTACATATATGGGTCTTGTTTTTGTATCCATTCAGCCAGTTTATGTCTTTTGATTGGAGCATTTAATCCATTTACATTTAAGGTAGTTATTGATATGTATTTTCCCATTACCATTTTCTTAATTGTTTGGGGTTTGTTATTGTAGGTCTTTTCCTTCTCTTGTGTTTCCTGCCTACAGAAGTTCCTTTAGCATTTGTTGTAAAGCTGGTTTGGTGGTGCTGAATTCTCTCAGCTTTTCTTGTATGTAAAGTTTAAATTTTTCTGAATGAGATCCTTGCTGGGTAGAGTATTCTTGGTTGTAGTTTTTTAGCCCTTTCATCACTTTAATTGTGCCCTGCCAGTCCCTTCTGTCTTGCAGAGTTTCTGCTCAAAGATCAGCTGTTAACCTTATTGGAATTCCTTTGTGTGTTATTTGTTGTTTTTCCCTTGCTGCTTTTAATATTTTTTCTTTGTATTTAATTTTTGATAGTTTGCTTAATATGTGTTTTGGCATGTTTTTCCTTGGATTTATCCTGTATGACATTCTCTGTCTTTCCTGGACTTGACTGACTATTTCCTTTCCATATTAGGGAAGTTTTCAACGATAATGTCTTCAAACATTTTTTCAGTTCCTTTCTTTTTCTCTTCTTCTGGGAGCCCTATAATCCGAATGTCGGGGTGTTTAATGTTGTCCCATAGGTTTCTGAGGCTGTCCTCAATTCTTTTCATTCTTTTTTCTTTTTTCTGCTCTGCAGTAGTTATTTCCAATATTTTATCTACCAGATCAGTTATATGTTCTTCTGCCTCAGTTATTCTGCTCTTGATTCCTTCTAGAGAATTTTTAATTTCATTTCTTGTGTTGTTCATTGTTTGTTTGCTCTTTAGTTCTTCTATGTCCTTGTTAAAAGTTTCTTGTATTTTCTCCATTCTATTTCCAAAATTTTGGATCATGGTTACTATCATTACTCTGAATTCTTTTTTCAGGTAGACTGCCTATTTACTCTTCATTTGTTTGGGCTGGTGGGTTTTTACCTTGCTCCTTCATCTGCTGTGTGTTTCTCTGTCTTCTCATTTTGCTTAACTTACCATGTTTGGGGTCTCCTTTTCATAGGCTGCATGTTCATAGTTCCTGTTGTTTTAGGTGTCTGCCCCAGTGGCTAAGGTTCGTTCAGTGGGTTGTGTAGACTTCCTCATTGAGAGGACTGGTGCCTCTCAACCAGGTGTTCTGGTGGATGAGGCTGGATCTTGTCTTTCTGATGGGCAGGACCACGTCCAGTCGTGTGTTTTTGGGTGTGTATGACCTTATTGTGTTTTTGACAGCTTCTCTGCTAATGGGTGGGGTTGTGTTCCTGTCTTGCTAGTTGTTTGGCATAAGGTGTCCAGCACTGTAGCTTGCTGGTCGTTGAGTGGAGCTGGGTCTTAGTGTTGAGATGGAGATCTATGAGAGAGGTTTCGCTGTTTGATATTACATGCATCCAGGAGGTCTTTGGCGGACCAAAGTCCTCAACTCAGCTCTCTCATCTCAGAAGCACAGGCCTGACACCCAGCCTGAACACCAAGACTCTGTCAGCCACATGGCTCAGAAGAAAAGGGAGAAAAAAAGAAAGGAAGAAATAAAATAAAATAGTATTAAATGAAAAAAAATTTTTTAATTATTAAAAATTAAAAAGAAATAAAAAAAGAAAGAAGGGAACAATCTAACCAAAAACAAATCCACCAGTCATAACAAGCTCTAAAAACTATACAAAACAAAAAGACCTCCCCAAAATACCTAGACAGACAGAACCCTAGGACAAATGGTAAATGCAAAACTATCCATACAAAATGACTCAAAGGAGTATACACATGCACACTCACAAAAAGAGAAAAAGGAAAAAAATATATATATCTTTTGGGAAGTCTGAGGTCTCTTCTGCCAGTGTTCTGCGTGTGTTCTGTAGTTGTTCACATGTAGATGTATTTCCGATGTATTTGTGGGGAGGAAGGTAATCTATCTCCACGTCTTACTCCTCTGCCATCTTAAAGGTCTCCATAATACTTTGCTTTTTAAAAACACACTCACATCCATTATTTCATTTTATCCTCCCAAGAAACATTGTAGATTTCAAGGCTGTCCTTCAAGGCTTTGTCCTGAGGATGCCAGGTGGGGACTGTCCAGGCCTCCCCATTTTCCCATGGATGCTCTTGGAGGTGGTGTATGGCTGCCTTAGAATCCTTGAGCTTTGTTTTCCTCTCTGACGTGGTTAAATTACTGAACCCACTTCGTGGTATCCACTGCAAGAGTGCTGCCTGGAAAGTGGGTGAGCCTCAGTCATTTCTTCAAGGTTTTACTTTGTGGAAATAAATGAAGACCACCCAAATGGGAACAAACAGAAGCTAGTTAAACAGAATTCACTATTGCAAGTGAGTTAGTCACCATCACTTGAATTTGGCAGAGGTGCAAAGACTGGTAGAGGAGAGAAAATATTCAGTATATCTGGCTTTCTCTGGTTGGTCATGAGTTGGGAGCTAGGCAAAAAAATAGGGAAGCTGGCAGTCATCAATCAACTCTTCACTACTCTGGGCCAGTTGCTACAGAAACTGTGTTTGGCTTCTCAAGCTGGTTGCTGTTGAGGTTGTGGGTTAGTGTTCTCTTATCATATATGGTCTTGGCATATCTATTTTCTCAACCTCTAGAATGTATTTTTTCAGAAATAGATGTAAAAAATAAATCAAACCTAGCAAAAACAATGCTTTGTACTCTGCTAAAAAGTCACTGGGAACTAGTTATATCTAATGGTTGGGCTGCAATCTCTTTATTTTGTCTTTCTTTTTTTTCCATAATGAGTTTGTGAAAAAATAAAAAGTATTTGATTGAGAAAGTGATTTTATAAATGGCTCCTGTGAAATGGTTTCTCATTTTAATCATGCTTTTGTAGTATACATGGCCTTGAAAAAGTCATTCAGCCTCCAAAATGTATTAACCAGATTGGGGAGTATATAATTATGTTATTCATATACTTTTAGTCTTTAAAATTGCTAGATCATTGTAATCTCATAGAAATAAGAGTGAGAAAAATATCTAGAAAAAAATACACAGCTAAAAGTCATTAGGGTTTTCAAGACAGTGTAGAATTTTTAGAGAAGTGATGAATGTAAATCTTTCCCAGACAGGAAATCTTGTATTATATACAGTACAGGGGTAGGATGTGGATGAACATCTCCATGGGCTGTTAAATGTTGGGAGAGCAAGCAGGAACTAGAAAAGGTTTGCTTCTATCCATCACTTACATGTGCAGATAGAATACCATTCATTTTGAGCAGAAAGGGTGCCCAAGTTTTAGGGGTCATCTGTGAGAAGTGGAGAGGTGATTACTAAGAAAAAAAACTGTGTGCTATATAGTATCCTGGATTCCCTTTTTTTTTGTTTTTTTTTTTTTTGTCCTGCTCATTTTTACTGGCTTTGCCTTGATATAAAGGTATATTTAAAATCATTATATAAAACATTCCTTTGCTTCCTTAATCATAGCTTATATATGACTCTTGATTAAAGTGTTTCTAAGAGTTGACTGTTCTGAACTTCTTATCCTCATCTTCCTCTCTTAGATAAACAGTTACATTATACTATTACAAAATGACAGAAAGTAGCAGTAAAGTTTCTTTTTTAATTGAAATGATAACCATTGTATTTATTATTTCTGGGTTATTCTTTATATGTGAAGAAAAATGTCATAAGTGATTAGCAATATCTGACAGGTGATGAAAATTCTTATACAAAAATTATTTTTTCTACTGGAAAAAAATTTATTCTCAACAGACAATTAAACTTGGCATGGATTACATATATTAAGAATATTTTTAACTGAAATTTGAGCAGAGGCAAAGGTTTATTGTGCATTTTTGTATACTAAGAATGTAATTGTACATGTTTACATATATATATCTTATTGGCAATTGATTTTACTAGTTGGACAATGATAAATATTAAGGAATGGATAGCTGGAGATAAACTGTGTTACAGATATAAGTTTTCAGTCACTTATATTCTTCCAAATCTCAAATAAAATATGAGTGAATTTTGGTCATGGTGGCCATTGTCATTCTTTCCATTATGTTTGATTACAATGGTAGGTAGGAAAAAAAGACAATCTTTTTTTGCTGACTGAAATGTACTGCAGGTATAAAATAAAGGTGCCAAACTTAAGGCCTTTTAGAGCAGAAAAAGTTCCACAGTGAATGCTCCAAATATATATAGCCCATTGTATTCAGTGTAAGGATCTAACATTCTTGGTACTTTTGCACTTGGGTTGGACTATTGATGAAAAGGGGGAAACCAAAAAAAAAAAAAAAAAGGACAGCAGTAGAGTAGGAAAGATGCCCACAAAATGAACAAAATAATAGAAAGAGGCTTGATTCTGAAAAGCCCATAGCCGTGGAAAGAGTCAGATTCATGCAGTGACACTTAATCTGAGCCCTTTCTCTTTGTTTTCAGTTCCTTTCTGGTTCAGCCATTTTGATAAAAATCTTCTTGACTTCTTTTACCTTCCATAGATTGATAATACTCATTGGAAGAGCTAGACATCAACAATGGGCCTGATTATTGTTGCTTTCTGTTTAACTAGGAGTAATTCTCACCTTGAATGCAGAATATACTCCTCTTATGACAACTTCCAAAACATCCCCAGAGATTAATTGTACATGCTTAGGACTTTTAGAAATGAGAGATGTAATCTCTCTCTATATATCTGACTTTCTGTTATTTTATGTTAGGTGTGAAAATTGAGACCTTGCAGTCACACCAGATTAAACTGGGCAGTTTGCAAAACCAAAACCAAACTGAACATGGATTATTTAGGTTGACACTTCAATGTGTATTTCTTTCTTACTCCCGAGTTAATCTTCCTGGACAGACTGCCTTCTTTATCCACCATTATACAAGTTCCAAATAAACCTGGCCCCTGAGTTCCTTGATTAAATACATCATCTAAGCATCTTGGCCAATAAGATCTGAAAGATCTTTCTGGAGCCTCCTCATCTGCTCCTTGCTGGCTTCATATCTGTGATAAAATGCCACATCCTCAAAGAAAAAATTGTGTCTCTTTACACTGTATGCTAGCTCTGGCCTTCACTCATTCATTTATTCACTCATTAAATCAGTAACTTTCATTAATTGAGGAACTACTATGTGCTGGGCTCAATTTTAGACACTTGAAGACATCAGTGAACAAAACAGACAAAGATACCTGTGTTCATGGAGCTTAACTCTGGGTGAGGGTACAGAAGAAATAAAAAATAAGCCATAAATATTTTAAATAAGCATAGAGAATGTCAGAAAGTAAAATACACAATGAAAAAAATAGAGCAAGGGAGGTGAATAAGGACATGAGGTGGGGCCATGTGTGTATTGCATTCAATAGTTTACTCACACAGGATTCAGAGAGAATGTGAGATTGTAGAAAAAACAGGAAAGAGTCAGGGAAGTAGAATTGATAAGACAGAGCAGGCAGAGAAAACAGTAAAAACTCTAAGTTGGAAGCATGACTGGCTTGCTATCATAGGAATAGCAAGGCAGCTAGATGGAATGGGTCAGGGACAAGAGTTGAAAAGAAAGGAAAATCATGAACTGAAAGGAATCAGCCCATTGACAGCCTTGTAGGTCATTGTCCTGACTTTGGCTTTTGATATGAAAGAGATGGGAAACCACTAAAGGGTTTTAAGCAAGGGGTGATGTACTAACTTAGATTTTAAAAGGCTTGCTTTGGTTGCCATTTAAGAATTAGTTCTAGTGAGGCAAGAGAGATGCAGGAGAGCTGGGAGGAGGTCATTGTGAGATCCAGAGGAGACAGAAGACTTGGACCAGGGTATTAGTATTCAAAGTGGTGAAAAGTGGTAAGATTCTGGAAGTATTTTAAAGTAGGGTCAGGAGGATTTCCTGACACACAGGATAGGAAGTGTGAGAGAAAGAGTGGAATGAAAGGATGCCTAATATGTCTTCTTGTCATGAACTGCCAACAACTATCCTAGATCAAGTATCTGTCAGTTATTACCAGGGATGCTAAAAAGTTTTCTACCTGGTCTCCCTGATTCCACTCCTGCATTGCTACATTTTATTTTTACTACAACAGCAAGAGATCTCTTTCCAAAACATAGATTACAAAAATTTTCATTGAATTCTTTTATACTTAGTAAAAATTATAACATCCTTAACATGATGTTTAAGGTATAAAAAGACAAATGGGATCCATTTGCCTATCCCTCTGACCTTTAATCTCTCTCCTTGCTCACTATGCTTCAGTCACCACTTGCCTTCTTACTATTTGTTGAACAGGCCAATTTTGTTGATTCTTTCAGATCAGAGCTATTCTCTTTGATGAGAAGGTCTTCCCTCAGAGTTTCTCATGTCACATTTCTTTACATGTCTGTCATTTCCTATGTCACTTCCTCCTCTGAACCTGTGATATTAACTCCCCAAAATTCATGTTCTCTTCTTGCTGGACACAAGACTTTCTTGATTTTGTAGGGTCATGATTTCAGGCCAATGGCTCATGAGTAGAAGTGGTAAGCACCATTTCCCATTAAATATTCCCATGTGGGGTTCTTCAGTCTTTTCACTTTCTGGTCAGCTGGAATGCAACAACCCTGCGGTGAATTTACAAGATACACTGAAGGTGAGCATGCCTCAGTCAACCTCGATCTCTGAATAACAGAGAAGGACATCCTTCCTAACCATTTACCTGCACAGTACTATTATGTGAGTGAGAAACACATTTTATTATGTTCGAGAAATTATACTTGCTGGGGTTTCCATTATACTTTTTGGTGTCTATTTACTACAGTTGACCTACCAATATTATGCACAATTCAAAATAGTCCTTGTTTTGTTATGTTAGTAATTATTATCAGTTTATCTTTTTGTTTGTCTATTGTTGACATATTAGTCTTTGTCTTCCCCTTAGAAATATAACTTCATAAAGGCAGAGACTAAAATATTGGAACTGAAACATTCTGAATATATAAAAACTCCTGAGTCCACAATGATAATCAATACATGAAATACAACCTGGTTTATCATTATTGGAACTGCCTATTCTTCAGCATTTTTTTAAAGAAAGTTGAAAATAAACATAAAGGTTTAAGCATTTTTATTGATATTCCACTAAGAAGTATATTTCAGGGTAATAAAATAGCCTCAATTGATGAGGAAACATTCTTCTTTACAGAAGATAAATATAGAGGAAATTATAGTATCAGGAAATTTCCATAATGTAATCTTAGGGAAAAAAATGGACTCAGGTAAAAGCTGTCAATTTATACCAAAATATGCAATGAAAGGTTGATGGGAAACTTAGCAATATACGTAATTATGTCAGGATATCAATTGGCTGGTTACATCCTGGTAGAAAGGGGAGAATGTACGACTTTACAATGAAACTATCAAGATTTCATTACTTTAAACTTGTGACCAAAATTATTTCTCTTTCAATATAATAAGTCATGAGGAATATAGTATTACTTATGAAGTTTTCTTGCCAAAATACTTAATATTATCCTAATAAAGTCTTTAGATATAACTTTATGTGAAACATGTAGGATAGATTAGCTAAATAGATGCCATCAGAAGGAAACAATCACAATTCTAAAGTCGAGGATCCTAAAGGACAACTGTACTAGTCTCTTCAGTAAGTCAATATCATGAGAAAAGATGTAACTATTCTAGACTAAAAGATAATTAGGACAGGTGTTCCACCTGTATCAATGGAACCTATAGTTCAGACTAAACCAATCATGAAGAACAACTAGAAAATATAAACAACATACCAAAAAGATTGTTGCAGATGTCACAGAGCTACCAATGTGATGAAAAATTGCAGAGCCGTGGGGAAGAAGGAACCTGGCAGCCTAGAGGCTGAGAAGCTAAGTGTAGGTTTTGGTACATTCATGAAAAATCAAAGTTCTTGGCTCACTAATGAGGACAGACCTTAGGAAACACCTTAGATTTTTAGGAAGCAACCTTCCTATGAGTAAGAATGAGCTATAAAGGTCAGTCCTTACAATAATTAAAGATGGGTTAAATTTTTTTTCCTCTTAATCCTTGACTGGATTAATGTAATCTGAGATTGCTCATGTCATTATTTACCTGTTTGTAGAAAGTAAAACTAAAATTATAACCTTTCTGGAGGAAGATGACATCATGCAGAGCCTTCAATATTTGTGTATTTCATGTATAATTTCTAATAATAAATTAAAAATAACCAGTTGTATACACACAAAAACATTCAATTTAAGGCATGTGAAATAAACAAACAGGGCTTCGCTGGTGGCACAGTGGTTGAGAGTCCTCCTGCCGATGCAGGGGACATGGATTCGTGCCCCGGTCCGGGAAGATCCCACATGCCGCGAAACGGCTGGGCCCGTGAGCCATGGCCGCTGAGCCTGCGCGTCTGGAGCCTGTGCTCCGCAAAGAGAGAGACCACAGCAGTGAGAGGCCTGTGTACCACAAAAACAAACAAACAAACAAACAAAAAACAGTAAACAACCAAAACCTAAAGTGGGCACAGTTTAGTGGGTATAAGTAATTAAGTTATCATACAAGGACTTTTAATGACTATGATCATGTTTCCAAAGTATTAAAAGACAAGATTGAGACTTTCAGCAGAGCCATCAAAGCAATAAAAAAGAGCTGAATGGTAATTATACTGAAACAACAATATATAAAATTAATATTTTATATTAATGATAACACATTCATCACAACTATTCAACACAACAGAAAACAATTGGTAAACTGAAATCTATATTTATATTCAACACAACAGAAAAACATTGGTGAACTGAAACCTAGGCAAGAAGAAAATTTGAAAAGCAGCATATAAAAACAGCAAAATTATAGAAATCTTAGAAAAGGGTATGATAAGATCTAAAAACAAAGTATGCTTAGACTCCATGAAGGAGAAATAATAGATAATGGGGCAGGAACAATGTTTGAAGACGTAATAACTGATAACTGTTCATCAAGCCATTGATTTAAGAATCTGTGTGAATCTCATAAAGAATATATACAAAGAAAATTATACTTAGGTACACTACAGTAAGACTGCTGATGAAATTAAAAGAAAGATATTGAAGATAGAGAATAAAAAAGCATATTATCATCCAAGGGACAACAATAATAAGACAGATAACTGACCTCTTAATAGAAACAATGGAAACAAAAGACATAGAATGATATTTTCCCAGTGGTGAAAAGAAAATGTAAATGCCTACCTCAGATTCACCTGCAATGAAAATATCTTTTTGAAAATAAAGAAATACTTAAGGTATTTTCAGACAAACAAAACAGAAAACTTGGGCTTCCCTGGTGGCGCAGTGGTTGAGAGTCCGCCTGCCGATGCAGGGGACACAGGTTTGTGCCCCGGTCTGGGAAGAGCCCACATGCCACAGAGCGGCTGGGCCCGTGAACCATGGCTGCTGAGCCTGCGCATCCAGAGCCTGTGCTCCTCAATGGGAGAGGCCACAACAGTGAGAGGCCTGCGTACCGGTAAAAACAAACAAACAAAAAAACAAAAAAAAACCCCCAGAAAACTTGCTACAAGTGGTAGACTGCCCTGAATGAATTACTGAGAGTAGTTTTTCAGGTGGAAGGACAATGATCCCAAAAGGAAGTCTGAAGACTAAAGGAGTAATCAATATTGGAGGTAAGAATGTCTATGTGAATAAATCTGAATGGATATTGACTGTACAAAATAATAACAATGTCTTCTGGGGTTTAGAATGTACATCTACAATGAAATTATGCAGTAAAATAGCACATAAGTTGTGGGGGGGTCTGATAAAAGGAGTTAAAATGTTCTAAAGTCTTTGTATATCTAAGTGAATATGCAAAGTAATAATTTATACTAGAATGTAATACCTCCAGAATATATGTCAAATAAATCTCTAAAATAATAATGTAAAAATGTGTAAGAAAAACTCTAATTGAAAGGAAAATTGAGAAATGAATAGACTGGAAATAGAATCTTTAAACCTAATAAATCAGTGTTTTCATTAAGTGTAAATGAACTAAATGCATCAAAACAATAATATCATACAAAGTGCTTATTTTTTAATATGCTACTTATAAGAGACACATTTTAAATTTAAGGCTAAATAAAAAGATTGAAAATAAAACAAATGGAAATATATATACTATGCAAGCATCAACCAAATAGAAGTTGCTGGAGCTGTATTAACATAAAGCATCATTAGAGATAAAGAGGGATTTCACTGTGCTAAAAGTTCAGAAGATAAAATTATTCTAAATTTTAATGAAAAATATATGTAAAGCAAAATCTATAGAACTAAAAAGAGACAGATGAAAACCATAATCAAGGTTGGAAATGTGAATACATTTCCTTCAGTAACTGATAGAATAAACAGACAAAAATCAGTAAGGATATGGAAGATTTGAACAACATAATTAGTAAAATTTAACTGATTTATCTATTACTGCATCCTAAACCTGTAGAGTATATATACTTTCCAGGGTATTTAGAAGTTCTTCCAAAATTGACCACAAGCTGAGCAATATAGCAGATGTTTAAATGTCATATATTTGGAAAATTATAGTCTATTTTCATAACACAATTGAAATAAATTAGAAACCCATAAGAAAAAGATAATCAGAAAATACCTATATTTTGGAAAATTAAACAATATACTTTAAAATAACCTATGGGTTAATAAATAAATCACAAGGAAAAATTAGAAAAATATTTGACCTTATGATAATGAACTCCCTATGTATCAAATTGGTCAAATAAAGCTAATGTCATGCTTAGAGGAAAATATATAGTTTAAATGGAAATGTTAATAAAGAAGATAAACTAAAATGCAGTTAGCTAGGGAGCCATCTCAAAGAGCTAGAAAAAGAATTTAACCCAATGTAGAAAGAAAATAGCAACTATATGAACTGAAATTAATAAAATAAAAAAGCAGACTATAGATATGGCAATCAGAGCCAAATGCTATTTCTTTGATAAGACTTATAAAGTTGATAAAACTTTGTGAGACTCATCAAGAAAAAAGAAGAGAAGGAATTCCCTGGCAGTCCAGTGGTTAGGATTCTGCACTTTCACTGCCGAGGGCGCCAGTTCACTCCCTGGTTGGGGAACTAAGATCCTGCAGCAAGTTGTGCGGTGCAGTCAAAAAAAAAAAAAAAAAAAAAAAAAAAAACACATAAAAATTTTTTTGAAAAAGAAAAA